>NC_045683.1:18263230-18566260 GCF_003331165.1 Xiphophorus hellerii | reverse complement strand
AGAATTTCTATAAGACATTAAAGATTAGGGTGATGTCAAAGAGGCCTTACAATCACAAACACTCACCAGCAGCAACTCATCAAAGCTAAATCATCAAAATAACAGTGAAAACACTGAAAAGGCTGGTTAGTAAATATGTCAATGGCATGTGGTTAGTCTAATTCAAGTTAAGAATTTCATTTGTCATTGAGAAGGGTGTTAATCATTTGTCTGTTTTTTGATAAAACGTAAAAAAATATATATATTTATTTCACATGGTTTACTATTTTCTGAGAGATACATTTCCTACAGAAATATATTTAGTTAAACAAAAACAACTTTACAACTAAACCTGTCGGGAGTATGAATGATGTGCATAATTTTAAGGTATCTATGCTTTAAAAAGACCATAAACGGCATGAAATTATGAGGAGTAAAAACAATTTCAAGTTCAGGATTGTTGTCATAAAATTTAATTAAAACTATTTAAATGTTTTTTTCTTTCAATATAGGAAATGGGAGAATGACTGCTCCACCAAAGAGTTTTAGGGGCTTCTTTGATATATCTAACTACACAAACCAGCAGCTTGACCTTTTCCGCTCCAGCATGAACCCTCACCTGGATGTGGAGCCTGAGGGCTCAGCAGCAGTATACACCACAGGGGCCATCAGCACTTGGATCATACCTTCATCATACATCCTTACGATCCTCGTGGGAATCCCATCTAACATCTACATTCTGGCGTTCCTCAGAGTCAGACTCACTTCAAAGACTTTATCCACAGTGGTCCTGTACCTGAACCTGGCCCTGTCAGACCTGCTGCTCGTCCTGTCTCTTGCTCTGCGAGTTCACTACCACCTAAGCGGAAACAACTGGATATTTGGTGAAAATCTCCTGTCGGCTTATTACAGCTTTATTTTTTGGAAATGTTTACTGCTCGGCTCAGACTATAGCGTGCATCAGCTTGAAGCGCTATCTGGCTGTGGTCAAGCCATTTCTGTACAGAAGGATGGCTAAAACCAGCCTGGCAGTGTGGATGTGCGTGGTTGTGTGGCTTCTGTATGGAGCAGCTATTGTGCCTGAGCTGCTGGTCAAGCAGAGCTACCACATCAGAAGGCTGGAGATCACGACATGCCATGATGTACTTCCTCTAGAAGAACCCTCCCATTCACCGCTGGTGCCATACAAACTGATCCTACTTTTTCTAGGCTTCTTACTACCGTTCATGGTTTGTATTTACACCCACATAGCAGTGATTTACCACCTGGAGCAAAGTTCCTGCGACTGGAAACTGTTCACCAGAGTGAGCACTGTGGTTTTTATCATCTTCCTGGTGTGTTTTCTCCCCAGTGGCGTTCTGCATGCTGCCCACTACATCCGCCTGTTTTCCAGTGGGGACGACACACTGTATGGATACTATAGATTAGCCGTTTGTCTCTGCTGTTTCCACAGTTGCCTGGATCCCTTCCTGTGCATGCTCCTTTCCTTGACAGGAGACTCAGAGATACAATTCATCTCTTGTAATTGGATACTACAGAGGCCAGCAGTTATAGCATGATACTGGATATTTCTATCTCCAACAGGATGTAAAAAAAGACTGTTTCCTCGAATATTGTAAAGAAGAGAGATGAGGAAAACCACTGTACAGTTCAAACATATCAATCATTGTGACAAAAAAATCTGTAAATGAAAAAGTTTCATTTTGCCAGTAATACAGCCATATTAAATAAATTTCAATACTACAAAAAAGTGTATTAAATTAAGTAACTCAATTCCAGTGGGGGCACCTGGAATTGAGTTAAAAACATTATATAGATTAAATGCAGACAGACGGATGTTTTCCAGCTTTCTGTTGATGATGAATTTCTGATAACAGCTAATAAAAACACAACATGTGTTTTGCGCAGTAAGTTATGTGGATGAAGTTTTAAAAACCTGCTGATTTAAGCTACACCAAGCTAAAACTTTCATATGCACTTTAAGGTCTCAAATGCCCGTTTCTAAATAACTAAATATTTCGATCAAGGTGGTTGTCTTATTACCTGGCAGAGAAGATGTTTAGAATAATGAAGAACATCATGGTAGTGCTTCGATGTGGCTGGGTTTACTCCTGTCAGCTTGGCTGTAGGGAGAAGCAGAGCTGCAAGAGTCTGCTGATGATCTCCTGAGTTGAGGGCCTCGTTAATCTCTGCAATAGCTATTATACCTGAAAGTTTGACAAAAAAAACAAAAAAAGTCTATTCTCTTAAATATCACTGGATGCTTAAAAGCAATGTTAACACAGGGTTACACAGGTTAATTATTAAAAAAAAAAAAAACATGCTCCGTTTTGTGACTAGAACCAAAAATGAGTATTTCTTACGTTCATGCTCCTCTTGGACTTGAATGTTAACCATGTCAATGCATTTCTGAACATCATTCCAAGTGAGAAACTCTTGGCTCTTGGAAAGCGTCTCAGCTCGCTCTTCAATTAGCATGTCAGCATACCTATAAAGAAGAGTTATATAGAATTTAAAATAGATTCCTTACAGGAATCATGAATTGCATTTGAATCCTTATGAAGGTTCCAAAACATTTTTCATAAAATAATTCCTTCCTCTTATAAAATTCACTAATTTCCACTATAACCAGGGGTTGGCAAACTTCTACTGAACTCCTAACACCCAGGAAGAAATCTTCCTGACAAAATAAACTTTACAGTAATTTACTCCCATCCATCATACCTGTTGAGGTTGTCATGCTCTATATTTGTGAAGCCCAGAGGAGAGTCTGTTAGCTGTTCAATAACAGCCTGCGGGTCTTTAGTGTCCAGCACCTCGTTTAAAACCGCAACAGCCGACAGCATCTCCACAGCTACGCTGAGCTCCTCATGACTCAGTCCGGACTGTTAGACACAAAGTGATGAATCACAAACAGATCATCACTGAAAAACACTGTGCCTTTTATTAAAAACGGAAAAAAAGCTATTAAACGCAACAGTGTTTTAGCACTTATATGTGCACAGAGTTGCAGTATTAAACTCAATCTCACCCGTCCTCCTTGTAGCTGCAAACTGAACAGTTCAGCCTGATAGAGGTTAGCAGCACTCTGGTAGATGATTGGCAGCTGCGCCTCGGGGTTCAGCAGCTCCTCCACCGTCTCCACAGCACTGCCTAGACGAATGGCTGTGTTGATGCGTGCAACTGCCTCAAGTTCTGTTCAGTAAATTGTTGCAAAAAGATACATTTTCAATAAAAGGACTTGGACTTATTCTTGTAGTGTGAACATTAAATCTCACATAGAAACACAGAATGGAAAATAAGTATTAATGGGAATTTTACTAAACCTTACTAGTAATCTTTTTCTGTATTTTAGCAAGTATTGAGAAAATCTTTAAGTTTTATCACCAGGAAATAAAGTGGGTAAGTTGTAAACTGGACTTACTTCGTTTTTCTGCCTCAGCAAAATCATTGCAGGTGCTGATAATTCTGTGAATCTCTTCTTTGTCCAGGACTACCGACCTCCCTCCGTTCTGTGGTTCAAACATATTAGTAAGACAATTCAATCAGTTATTCAGCATTTGTTAAATCAGCAAGAGAAGGTCTGTCCCCCTTTTGCATCTAGTGTTTTAATCTTCATGTCACCTGACAAACTGTTAATCTCACAGACCCACAAGAGTTTAACAAACTTTAGAAATGTACACTTGTGCTAACAGAATATTTTTTTTCTGGATAAAAATATCAAGCTGTGCAGGAAACTTCTAATGGTTACTATGGAGACTTGGGGATGACATGATGCCTCTCTTTGCTTCAGCTCTCTAATACAGAGCTCCCCATCATTATTCCCACTGTATGCAATGGCAGAACAAACATGGATCATCATCCAGCCTAGCAGGCAGTAGATAGAAGCGATGTGCTTCTGTTCATGGTCGTATTTATACCCCAGTGACACAGAAAGTCATTGATTACTAATTAAAGGTTTCTAAAAACTTGGGTTAAAAAAAGGAAGGTATAATTTAAAAATCTGCAGTAATTATGTTTAATTTAAAGTGTTAGGGGTACCAGTGACTCTTTTTTTGTATCCACACCAAAAAAAAAAATGCAGCCAACCATTGAAGATGGGCACCAGTCGCCCCACCACAAAAACCACCACGAAAAAGCAGGTAAAGAAATGGATAGACATATTAAGCAATTTACTGTTTTCACTGTGATATTATGCTACTGCAATAAAAAAAATGTTTTATGCTATGAATTTTTCACACTTTTTCCCTAGAGTTAATGATTTTTTTTGACATGTCTGCAAATCAGTGAATCAGCAAATCAGTATTTACTCAGTGAAATTCATAAAATTGTCGTTTTTCCCCGCAGATCTCAACATTAACTTAATTGACCAAATGATTCTACTCAGGGTCATAGTGGAGAACTTCTATCAACCAGCTACATCAAAATCATTGATTACCATTTTATTGCAGTTTCCCTAAAGACTGCAATAAAAAACTGAAGCCTTAAAATGTAATAATTTCAGCAAAAGACTCAAAATAATTGTACCTTTGACTTTTGTTGGATGCAAGCCGTAAAATGTTCCAGATACCAGCCACCGTTTGCATCCTGGACCCCCAGCAGGGAAAGGGCTTCAAGTCTGAGAGCAGCCAACAGAGCAGCTTCATCCTGGAGCAACACGGCTTCATTCACTTTCTGCACTGCTGCCTGGGCTGGAGACAAAACTTCGTTATGCACAACATACTTTTCATTCAACAATTACATAAAAAAAGAAATCCCAATTCAATTTTCTTGTGTTTCACTTAAAAGTAGATAAATTTTATACATGGGAATAATGTCTTCATGCAAAGATGAATGCTTTGGGAAACAAATAAGCATGTCATGTGTGCACATCCTTACTGTTGACGTGATCAATGCAAGTCTGGATTTCCTGCTGAGTCAGCAGCTCCTCATAAACATCTCTTTCTTCTGTAGCAACTGAAGATCGCTAACAGAAAATAAAAATATATACTGGTTCGCATTTATCATACATTTATTCCATAAACTGTAGTTCCTATGAAGCTGCCGTGGCTTTCATATTTCACATATCACATCTGAAGTCATGTGAAGAAAATGCAAAGTTGCTGTTTGTACAATATTTGTAAAGAGAGTGGGAGGAGAGATGGGAGGCACAGTGGAGGTCTGAAGTCTGGCAAATACAGCTGACACTGCAGAGACTGGAATGTGCTAACAGAGGATGTGGAGTGAAAAACTACTTCAGTTAAATTATGTGATCGCTCATATAATTCATTAAAAAAAATAAAAATCAATTAGTTAGGCCTTAAACAGTGAATTTTGTCTAGTTTTTTATTTTGTGACTTGGCTTTAGAGTAAAATATCTAGATGTTGTCCATAAAGCTACGTTTATATCATATTATTAACACTCAGTCCATGGAAAGTAGACATAGTGTCAGGCTGCTAATAAGAAAGAAGTGTATTTTGTGTGTTTTCAGACTGATTACTTTTATAATCTAACTAATCGGTTCCATAAAGCATAAATTGACATGTCTTATGAGTAAAATGTTTATAACATTAACCTTTTTAGAACTAGTCAGCAAACATTCAAAGGGCTATGTTGGAGAAAAAGTTAGCTGATTCTTACATTACTGCCAGTCATAGTCATGCAGCATAAAAACTGCAGGACAAAAACTGTTTCTACTGGTAAGCCAAAATAATTCCAGGTTTCCTTTTCAGATTCATATACTTTAGAGTTCAATTCAATTTTGGCTCATTTGTGATAGCGTCGCCATTTCTAAACAAGAAGTTAAAAAGAGCTACAACTTCTATCTTTTACATCAAGACCTAAATACTACGAAACAAAACAATGAAATGAGCTAAAAGGTTCGTCTTCTCACCCTTCCTGATGACTGATCCTGCTTCCGAGCCTTATCCTGCTTCAGTGTATCCTGGTAGTCTTCAGCCAGGACTTCCCGTGTATTCCTCAGCATTGCGTTGGGATTTTTTAACGCTCCCATTGTCACCGATGCCTGACCTCTCTCGACTGCCTCATTGATGGCAATTACAGCAGCATGTACTACAGCAGGAGTGCATTTAAAATATTTAGTCTTAGTTGTATAGATAATTTATGTCATTAAATTCTTAAAAAGCAACAATGACTCACAAGCAGCTTCATCCACAGAAAGCTCATTGGCCAGAATACCTCCAATTTTACTGAAAGCTGGCATCTGAATACCATACTTCTCTAGTTCACTTCTCATGTTACTGATCTCCTCCTCTACAAGACAGAAAGTCACAATATGAGTATTAAATGCTGCAATATATTATATGAAGGGATATGTATTTTACTTTTACAGTTTTCCTGAGGGACCATAGATTTAAGAACATGTTTTCTCAAAACATTAGGCTCCATTTTACACTTCCCTTATAAGGGGAAAAAATTTAAACTGAGACAGTACGCATTATTTTCAAAATTGTTTCATTAAACTACCAGATACTTTCACTTTATTAGGTGAATTAATTGTAGCAGGTTGTTTTTAGAACTGTTTAAAGAGTTTATTACGAATTTTCAGAATAGGACCAAAGTCATTTGTCATTGAGAACATTTTCTAAGTTAAATACAGCCAATAGTAACAAGCTGTTTAAATGAACCCTCTCACACAAAGTATGCTTGAAAGCACCCGTGATTTATGTTTTTAAAATAAATTTCAAAACAAAGAAAACTAGATCAAAAAGACAATTGTCCTCTTGCATGGTAACAGTTTATGATGGCTGCTGTTAGGGGTGAGAATGTATTGTATTGTTTATTGTAATAAAAATCATGATAAGAATTTAGATTGATCGTTTTCACAATGAATTCCAATTGATGTTTAAAAATTCCCCAAACTCTCTGTATTATTGGTATAGTTTCAGTATTTTTCCACTGTTTAGTCAATGAGGGCATCATTACGCATCAATAAATGTGAAAATATGAGCCTGTTTAATAAAACAAATCAGACTTCTTTATGCGACTGTTGTCCTGAAGAAACTTATTACAAATGGATGTTTCAAACCAGTATTTGTGTTTGCGGGCCTATAATTGCTATGTAATGCAGTCACAGCAACACAGTTACCTGAAAAGGTAGTAATAAATAGTTCACTTTTGTCATTAAGGACATTGTATTTTACAAAATGATACTTCTGTTGTTTTAGTGTTTTTAAAAAAAATATATTTTATGTGCCGTTTATGTTTTCAACAGCTCTTACCTGTAAAGGCGACTTTCCCCAGCAGGTCCTGGATCTGTGGTGCAATCCCCAGTTTGTACAAGTACAAGCTGAGACAAATCGTGACAAACATAAAGCACTTGGGTTAAAAGCAATCAGAAGCCTCAACAATAAGGAGTACTGACACAAAGTTAAACAACCCATGTTTATTTTTCTCTCATGCTTGTTGCTACTGAGGTCCACCCGCCTTACACCACTGGAGGGTAGCATTGGATCGTGTTACACAGTGCACTACCTGAGGACAGCCAGCAGACTGGATACAAAGCTGTGAAATCAACAGGCAGGTGACTGGAAACTGCATTAAACTTTCATCTTCTCTCAGGTATCTGATAAGTGTTGATGAATTATAGATATTTGTGGAGGTTTGGCATCAGGACAGCTCTAAACAGAGGAGTTGTAGGTCAGCAGCTTGTAACTATTCTGCCCTTTGATCACTTTGTGTGTGTCTGAGTAAACATACGCTGTACTCTGTCCTTGGAACAAGGGAGGGGGGTGGAGGTTCAAACACCCATTTAAAATTTGCTTATACAAAGGGTAGTGTTTTGACACACAGGCAGCTGATTTAGGTTCAGATATCGGTACTAACAGCTGACTCGGGGTAATGAAGGCAGCTCTAAAACTTACCTGACAGGGGTTGGAGTGACTGTCCTCTCCCCAGACAAACAATTTATTATTTTAGGATTTGTTTGTTTTTTTTCATTTTCCATTAGTGCCCAGAGTAGAGTTCAAAATGCACAATGTTTCTCAAGTGAATTTTAGTTTCACTTCAGTTTTTAACAGCAGTCCACGTGTGAAACGCCTACTGCTTTTACTTTGTCTCCCTGCTATGCAGGACTTTAGTTGGACATGCAGGAAGGAAGTGCACGTGTGTGAATATGGAGGGAAGGAAACCAATTCTCCCAGGACCTGACCGAAGCACTACAACACAGAAAACAATCCAGGCAGCTCACAAACCCACTCCCTAAAACTCAAATTGGATGAGCACATGGATAAAGACTAAAATAGATCCTGTAAGTAATTTGGTTTTCACAAATCAAAAGTAAGTGGCTTACATGAGGACAAATTTGCTTACAACAGTAAGAATTATTTTTAATCTTGAACACATTTCTAAGCACCAAAAAGGAAACCAAGTAATGAAACTATAAGAACAAGAATTGTTCTGCAGCTTAAACAATAAACTGCTTAAATTTAAATTTATAAAGAATAAAGTATTTTTTAAATCAGCTGGAAGATTTAATTTATTGTTCATAACAATGTTTAACATAGAAAGTGACCTGACTGTGAAACAGAAAATTGTATTACAAATTAACCCTATTTCCATATGATGTCATGTATGAGTTGTATCCATTTGCCACAAACTGTAAAAGGTCTGTTAGACAGGAAGTGAACCCATTGCGTTATCAGAGCAGAAATACAGTTTTTTTTCAGTTTCTGTTTCATATCCCTTCCCAGCACCATTTCTGCTTTTCAAATAACATTGAAAAGACTGTATTTCTGTAGGTCCTGGGTGCTTATTAGGTCTGTATTTTTAAACTGTATCTTTATTTACTTTTGGGTTACCTTACTGTTTATCTTTACATGGGTAAAGGTATTTCTAACTAATCTCAACTCCTGATCCATGATTCCATCAGACTTTACACTACAGTCTGATCCTTATGTCTACACACCCCCAGTGAGCCAATTTGCAGAAGGTTTTGCCTAATTTTGTAGGTCCTCCTTGCAAAACTTTATCCTAGGCTATTTTGTGAGTTGTATTTAAAGCAAAAACAAAAACTCAGCATTGAAACATGGCTACACTTAAATTCCTTGGCTCTGTTTTTATGGATGGAAAAATCTTTTCATGACGGTCCAAAATAATTTTTTTCACAGCAACAAAAGTGTAAAGGTAACATGATCTTATTTAGACTAAGTGTCACTGCCAAAAATATAAAAAGAAAACAGCTGCATAAAATAGACTACTTTTTATTTGCATCTACTCGGTAACTAATTTCTATTTTATCTGAAAGAACAAAGAAATGAATAAAAAGTGTAAAAAAAAAAAAAAGAATCTGTTTCAGTCTTACCTCAGTGCATGTATGCAGTACACCACCTTGGGCATGTTTTTGCGGTCATACACATCTGTGGTTTCTGGATAAAATATCTGAAATAAGAAACCATAATTGGTACTATAAATTAATATGCTGCCACAGGGGAACTCTGTTCATCTTTCCAGTAAGAACAGAACAACAAATGTTCCAGTAGGTTTTGTAGACCTAAATTAGCTAATCTTTAAATAATAAGGTAAAAGTACAAGAATAACAAATACAAGATCTCCAACAATATTCAGGAAGGAGACGGGTTATCATGCTGTTTTTCTGTCTCAGATTCCATCCATCTATTATCTTCTGCTTAAGCAGGGGTCAGGTCGAGGGGGCAGCAGCCTAAGTAAAGCAGCCCCGACTTCTCTCCCAAGTCACTTGGGCCAGTTCTTCTGGGAAAATCTCAAGGTGCTCTCAGTCCCTCCAACTGGTCCTGAGTTTTCCTCAAGGTGAGACATGTCCAGAACACATCACCAGGGAGGCGTCTGTACGTTATGGGCAAAGGGCTGTCATAATTTGATCAAAAAAATCAGATTAGAACTAGTTTTTTTTGTTTGTTTTTTTTACCACAACAGCCATTTGGTGGATTTTCTTGAAACACATTGGGTTGATCCAATGAAATTTCATCTCCATCAGTGTTTCTTCCACTTTCAAGATAGGAATTGTGACACTGTAGCCAACTCTCCTAAGATGAAAGTCTCTGAGTAGACAAAGAGTGTATACATTTTTTAACATGGTTACTCTCTTCCTTGAAGACTGCTACACTTTATTTTGATCTTTGAAACAACACAACGTGCAGGTATGTTCTGCAGATATGGACCTTTGCATATCGTAAGTACTCATGGTGGGCCATAAAGTCCAGCTCTGCTCATGACCATAGGTGAGGGCAGGAATGTGGATCAACTGGTAGGTAAATCGAGGGCTTCATGTTTCACCTCAGCTCTCTCTTCAAAACGACAGACTGCTACAGTCCTTGCATCACGGCACACACTGCATCAATCAGTCTATAAATCTACTGCTCCAATTTTCTCAAATTTTTTAACAAAACTAACTCGATCTTCTTGAAAGCCTATGTTCACATAAATGCCTATTAAAAAGAAACCAGCTTCTTACCTTAGGAAGGCCCACTGACTCCATGGCTCTGAGCCACTGCACTGTGTTGTCAGTGTGTCTGAAATGTAGCCCTTTGCTCTGAGGACAAAAGAAACATAACAGTGAAGAACTAGAAATAAAGCATGTGCTCAATTAGTCTTCAATCTGAGACAGCTAAAAGCAATAACCTATTAGATGATGTAAAAGTTATGCCAGAATACACTCAACGTGTTAGTTAAAAATGTAAAAGTTCCCAGCATAAAAGCTGCATGTTTCAGTTTGGCTGAATCCTGTCAGGAAGTGTAAAACGATTGTGAAACCAAGCAGTCTATAATCTGATTAGATGAAGCAGATTAAGAGAAGTTGAAAGATTTACCTTATAACGAGCCTGATCTCTGTCGTAGATCTTTTTTGCAGAGACCAGTTTAGGGGCAAAAAAATTAGCAAGTTTTCCTAAATAAACTCCATTCCTGAGTCCCTCCTCCAGTTCGGTGGTGGGGGGCAAGCCCTCATCTAAACAGGCCTCCATCCACCTGCAGAGAAAAACACCAATGCAAAAGGTTTTAAGAGACCCAAGCAAATTCAGCGTAAACCTGCTTTGAACTAATTACTGTAAACTCTCGACATGAAAAACGACAGTATCATAAAATAATTCATCCACAGGATAAGAAAAGCCCAGTTAGTTATGTAAAACAGGTACATAACTTTCCTGAAGCATTCGCTCACCTTGAACATTTAACATTTTCAAAGTCACAGTGTGTTTTATTTAGATTTAATGTGACACACTAACATATCCCCAAAGAACATTTAGCTGAAATTTCAAAAGAAGTGGTTTTGCACATATTGACAAATCAGATAAATAAATAAAAAATTCCACTTATGGGAAATTAAGTGGAAAAAAACTTATATTCCACTTAAGTGGAAAAACTATTTTTTTTTCCCCTAGAAACACTCGAGTAGGAGAAAAATGTGAAAACTAAAATTTCTTTTTTTCCTGTGCTCTTCACAGTTAAGTATTACTTTGTTTTTCTTTTCTCATGAAATCCAAGTGAATACACTGAAGTTTGTAGTTGTAATGTATCAAAATATGGAAGTGTTTAAATTGATGTGAACTTTTTTTTACTTCTTTCCAAGCAGTGCTTCAGCTACTATTCTGTTTTTACACAACCATCTGAAATCCATACATTCCAGCTCACAGACACTTGGCGGCTGAATGCCTCCATGTCGTCAACGAGTCAATATTGAATTTTCCTGCACCTGCTGCCCTGTATGTTCCAACAAAACCGGAATACTTTTTTGCTATGTGGATCCATAACTAAATCACAAAATATATCTAAAATCTGATGGTAACACTAATGTCAAAGAAATTGTGCAGAGCCAAATAAATTCTAAATCAAAATACAAACAAATGTTTGTACAATTTCTTAAGTTTGTCCTTTGAATTGCGAGAGTTAAAAAAAAAATAACTACCTAGAACGTATATTAAAAGGTCATTTCCAGATCTGCAAGAGCCATAATGATTCATTCTCCATAAAATTAAACACTGTGTTGAACCACTAGTGTAGAGGAAAAGGGCATTGTTACAGACAACACCCACACAGAGTCCTGCATGCTTTGGAAAGGAGGCTGCAGACACTTTTACAGTCACTCCTTTGAGCTCTCTGCATTTGATAGAGACAAAAATGCAAAAAGTGAATTTTATTTTATTATTACAAAATGATCCACAACATTTGTTCAAACTGAAAACTAAATGTTGAGCAGATTTACCAGTGCTTTGTGGTTGCTTCTGTCACTTAAAATTGATGCAATTTCCTTTTAACAGCTGCTTTATGGACACAGTCTCTGCCAGATTATCTCCAGTGAAATCAGCAGGGGAAAAAAAAAATAATTCCAAAAACTAGTGAATGATTTGTGAGCATGGTGAATCATTGTGGTACAAGCATGTTACACGTTATCTTTCAGCTCGGAAGTGATGTTATTATTTATTACAATGCTTTTACTTCAATCCTAATAACTTTAACACTAAATCTTACCAAGGGATTACTTTGCTGCTCATGACCCCGAGGCTGCAAGGACACAGCAGTTCATGGTGACTTAACTTGCTTATGTTGCATTTATGGGTTTAATTCTTGCCAGATAATCAAACCTCCCTTCACTTTTAGCCGTCTCTCCCACATGCACACAGAGCGCCTTGTTTAGATTCATTAAGGCTGTGCAGGTGCTCAGAGGCAGTTTACCAGACTATGTCAGCATTTTAAGGTGCACGGTGTACTTTCAAATCAAAGTCAATGAAGTATGTGCATCAGGCTCCCCAAGGAATAATGTGTTCAAATAGCCTGATGGTAATAACCAATGGTTCAGATGACTCATAAAGCACAATTGAACTACACACTGAAATGGAAAGTCTGCTTTTGTCTTCTACACCCAACGTGAATGTTTTTATATTAGTAATCCTACCATGAAATATATTCAGCAATTACCTTTACTTTCCGACTCCTGTCATAGGCTAATATTTGGAAAGGAAAAGGTGACTGAAGAGTTTACAATTTTGGCTCCCATTTAAATTCTCACAAGATGTTTCATCACAATAAATTTCCTTTCAAAACTATTCAATCCTTTTGAACTCTTTCAACTTGTGGTGACATTACAGCCACAATTTCCTATGCGTCTTATTGGGATTTTGAGCAACAGACCAACACAAGGCAGTCATTATGAGGTGGGAGGAAATGGATGATGATAGTTTTTAAAGCTTTTTACAAGCAAAACTCTTAAAAATGTGCTATGTATTTCTGATTAGTCCACCTGACGGAATACTTTGCTGTTCCTGACTTTATTGCAATTATCACTACATGTCTATTTGGGTGTGTCTCTATAAAAAAAAAAAGAAAAAGAAAAGTTATAATAATAATCAACTGGAATGCCCCCAAAGTCGAATTTCCTACCAGGAAAGTGGGAGCACTCCACGTACCTAAAGAATGTGCTTAAAATTCCAGTAACAGGTACTGGAACTTGTGGTTGCAATATGAAAAATCTCATTGAATATGAATACTTTTGAAAGGCACAGTACATATACATCTGATATTGTTCAACATTCACACAACACTGATGCAAACAAGTACCGTATTTTCCGGACTATAAAGCGCACCTCACTATTAGCCGCATCCACAAAGTTAAAAAAAAAAAAAAAAAAAAAAAACTGGAAGAGTACATATATAAGCCGCACAGGGCCATAAGCCGCTAGCATCTCCACCATTCTCGGTTTTTCACAAGGACGCAGCAGAGGGCTGTGTCCTTAATAAATCTGCTATTAAGGACGCAGCCCTGCGTCTCCAACGCCGAACCACGGATTCGTTCACGCCGAGCTTACGTGCAGCAGCTATCGATCTGTACTGCCAGATCGATAGCCTTTAATTTAAAAGCGACATCATATGAACTTCTTCGTGTTATCTTGATGAGGAGGTATGAGTTTGAAAACATTTCTCCGTCGTGCCTGCTGCTAGCGTGTGCTTCAATGAAAGTTAGCGCTTTTTTCTTTGACTTCCAATTTTGACTTCCAATGATTCACTTCCTGCTAAAGTTGAAGAAAAATACACAGAAAAGCCGCACCGGGCTATAAGCCGCATGGTTCAAAGCGTGGGAAAAAAGTAGCGGCTTATAGTCCGAAAAATATGGTATCTATGGTGCAACTAATATACAAACACATAGAAGCAGTATATTCACAGCCAATGTAGTCAAAGCAGTGATGCAACTCAGTTCATAATGAGGTTAGGATGCAAAGCATCACGTTAACAAAGGTTCATTTTCATATTAAAAAAATGGAGTACCAAGTAAGAACTCTAAAAGCACAAAAGAATGATGAGATGTAATAAGCAGCAGCTAATTCAAACATATAGTCTGATTTTATCTTCTACAGAAGACAAATTTAATAAAATAAATAATGTTGATGATAGTCAAAAACACAAAGAAAAAAAGGAGCTGACTGAAGCTTGACAGTACACCCTAGGAACATGCTGCATGGGTTAAACATTTATCCAGTTAAACTTCACTTCCTGTACTTAAAACAAAGAATGACTTGTCTCCTGAAAGCAGGACAGGCTTGTTGTTGTGTTCACAACAGTCCCAAAAAAGCAGGCCTTCCTGTCATTGTCTAAGCTGCGATCCAAAGTGGAAAACAAAACACCACCTTCTGGAGAGCCCAGGTATTTCCAAATGTTGACACCTTATTAGTAAATGACTCTCGTTTGCTTTTAGCAGCAGTATTTTTGTTCACAGAGGGAAATCTGCGAAAGCTTGCGTCACATAGCTTCATCATGCTGGTCATGAGTTGTGTGTACGCCTTGGGGTGATGCATCTGAAGACCTTGTATCAAGTGACAATATTAATTTGCTGTTTTATCTGCCTTTCCCAGACTGAAGTATTAAAAAAGATAAACTGTTTATGAAAGTCTTTCCTTCTGCACATGAACCAAGCATAGCCTGAACTGGTTGAGGCAAGATCAGAACAAAGTTCAGAGGACCCACCATGTCCAGGTAAATAAAGGCAAAACTTACTTTTGACCAGTTACAGAAGTCCTATTTGGCACCTAAATAAAAGAGCAAGTAATCCAACATCCTGACAAAAAAGAGCCCAATTGTTGAAAATATGGATCACAACTTCCTGCAAGAACTTCTAAAATAAAATCAGCAGGGTAAAAAGAGGAATCTTTGAATAAAAGTGTCAGATAATACAGAGCAAAAACAACTAAATGCATAAGCTCAACCAAATCCATCAGGCAGACTGTACTTGTGCAGTATCCCTGATCCAGACCATGATTCCAACATGTGAGGATCATGAGAAATACTCAACACATGTTGTATAGTGGGCATGTCTTTAAGATGACATGGGTGGATCTGTATGATCCAAGTCATAAAGGTTCCCAGCCAACAAAACATGCTACGAACGTAAATCATCTCTTGTTTACTCTCCAGTGAGGGTACAAAGTCTCTTGTTAAAAACCAGAGCATGTGTGGTCCTTAGGAGGGTGTGTCTTTAAACTAACAACTCTTCAATGAAGTTATAGATCTAAGACATTAAACAATAAAAGTAATCTTCTAACAAAGATCCGAACAACCTTAATATGCAACTTTGTGTTCTCCTACGCATTCTTACGACAAAGTAGCCACCAATAAGAACAACCAGCTCTACAACCTTCTCGTCTGTCCAGATTGTTTGAAAATAAAAACATCCCATTCATCTTGGAGCAGGTTCCTGACATTTCATATGTTTGCAAAATCCAGCCGACGATTTTCTTGGAATACTAAGTTACACATAATTGTCCTGACCATGCAAAGAAAAGTTATCAAACTTAATAACTTTAAAATAGATGGTTGTGGCAACTACACTAATATCCAGTCTGTGCTCTGTCTGTAGCTGGCTGATTAACAATGTTATTCCTGCACACAGAGAACTTCACAAGTTTGGCACCAAATACAGAAGTTGTTTTAAAATGATTTTGTTTATATCTAAAACTTCAATCTACTTAAAACCTAATTCTACTTTTTAAACTTGTCTGAACTAATTCCGACCCTAGACCCAGTAAATATGGTGTACAGAGATTTTAGCGGTTTCTTGATACGTTTTGATCAATGAGCAGTCAAGCAACCATCTAATTAGAATTAAAAACTAAAAGATATGGAATTTTTACACAAGGTTATTTATGCGAGATAGGAACGCAGTTCAAAACAGGTCAGGAAAATGGAGGTTATTATGACTTCTGTTAAAGATCTCAACTGAATCATTCATCATTTAAATGAAATTCTCAACCTCAAATTTTTTTTTTAATACTTGCAAAATGTACATACACATTCTGTGATGCAACAGTGACCTTAGTCTGACTCAACAACTTCAAAAGTAGCAGCCCAAGATGGAATTGGTAAGACAAAAACTTCAGTGAATGTGTTTCAAACATCTGCTGTGTATCAGAGTTAGTTTGGCACCAAATACCCTCTCAGTACTGAACTAATCAAGCAGAATGATTGTTGCTCGATCCTGAAATTATAGCTGCATAATGAAGCCACTAGTTACAGGAAAATTAACAAGTCATGTTTGTATTTTTACATGCATTACAGATGCTATATTACAGCAGAAAGCATAGAAAGACATATTTCAAACTACTTTTATGAATAGCTTTTACTGAAAAATTCGAATCTGCTAAATGTTGGTTTTGGCACTTCTCTGATCAGTGCATCTCTGTGTTTTGAGTTTAATCTTCTCATTTGCTTCATTAATTAGTCTTCATCAAACATCAGATTGTTCCACATGTTCCTAACAGAGCATTTCGCTCTCAGACAGGAGGTTTACTGATGGTTCCCAGTGGGTTTGATAGTAGAAGGGGAGGAAGAGCTTTTAATCATCAGGTTCCCCTCCTGTGGAACCAGCTCCTAGTTTTAGTCTGAGAAGCAGGCACTCCATATATCTTTCAGACTAGACTTAAAGCATTTCTTTTTGTTAAAGTTTTTGGTTAGAGTAGCTTTAGCTTTCTCTGTTGTTTTTCCTACTCTTCTCCATTTGTGCAGTGATTGCTAACAATAACTTTATATTCTCTCTGTGTTTTTCTCTCCATGGAAGCTACAGCAGGCAGAGTGTTTCTGAATGTATCTGTCACCTTTGGGCACCAATAATCTAGTAGGACAGTACAAGATTTGGACAACACTAAGCTTATGGTTTTGGCCTCTTTATCTTAGGAGAGACTATTAATGTTGGGTTAAAAAACAGTAAATAGGATGAACCGTCTTTCCTAGGATGTCTTATTTACAGTTACTCTTCTCGTGACAACAAAACAGAAATCAAGAAATAAAATCCCTTGAAGAATTTGATTGGTCAGCAGAAGCGACTGTAACAAAATTGCTGTTCCAACCATAAATCTTATTTTAAAGGACAGACTTGCGAGCGCAGAGCTTAATCCCCTGTTCCCTGTGGTTGAGGGCTGTTTAATCCCAATTCAACTTGGCACGCATTAAAGAGAACAAGGTCCACTCTACAATTTATAAAGATGCCAGAAAGTCAGTGCAGTTGAGATTAAATTCAAGAAGCAGGTGAATGAAAGTGACACTACTGATTGTGGTCTCTTTGGTTAGCCTTGGTATTTCATCAGACAGCTTTCCGTTTTGAGCAATTCTGTTACAGCTCAACCAGTAAACAATAAAAAGTGTCATAATCCATAATGAAAGTCTGAATCTGCTCAGTTTATCTCTTGTAAACCGTCACTTTCAAGTGACATAAGCAGATTATCCAGGTTAGCCAGACTGCCCAGGGTGTCAATGTGCATTCAGATGTCTGTGAGCAAAGGTAGAGAGAAAGAAGTCGCCACTAGACAGCAAAGAGATGCAATGTAGCTGAGGGGGGATCTGTCTAAAAGGGAGTGTCACGATGGCAGAAGAGGCACAAGCAGACTGCCTGTTTCTTCCTGTGCAGTAGGATGCTTTTGAATAGAAGGCAGGAAGTGGTTTTGTTTAAACTTTGTTCAGGCGTTCCTGTAAGACTCACAAGACTTATGCTGACTTGAAATCGGAGAGGCATGCCCAATTCTTTAAAAAAAAAAAAAAAATCAAAGTTTGTGATGTAATCAGTGCTGCTGTTACAGTTTGACAACTTTTTCTATCAGGTTTACACCTCACTGACTTCACTATTGTGCTCCTGAAAGCTTGCAGCTCTAAATTTTGAATGGGCATGCAGATTTTAAAATAAACAGCAAAAAAAGACAACTTTTATTCCCAACTGTCTGACATTGAACCAGACTACACTTTTTCTGATTTAGAAACCTGCTTCTTGAATTTGAGGATTATTATTACAATTTCCTAAATCCTGGGATAAAGAAGGAATGTTTTGAAAACATTTCATTTTCTTAAAATTCAAAAAGATACATACATATTGAGTATTTGGTAGGATTTAATTTTAAACTGTATGACTTGAGTCAAATGTTTTTTGCATAGCTTCATATGCTTCCAACAATAGTTTTCTTTAATTTTAGGCTATTCCTCCAGACAGACCTGACGTAGATGAGTCAGGTTTGTAGGCCGCCTCGCTCCCACACGTCTTTTTAGATCTGTCCACAAAGGAATCGTGATTGGCCGACATAGGCTTTTAGCTTTGCTCTACACTGAAAACCTTTCTTAAACGAATCAAGTCTGGACGACATTATTTTATAGAAACGAATCTCTCTGCTACATTGTTTTAAAAAGATGTGCGGACTGGGCCTCACACAGATCTGTTGAACTTTCAGGCATCTAAAAATTGTAGCCAAGGATGAACCAGGGCAAAAGGGATTACGTCATACCGTTTGGCCTCCTCTAGGTGACACAGGTACTCATAGGCAATGTTTTGTCGCCTCCTCTCATCCATCTGCTCTGCTGACAGCCTCTCATCATCCTCAATCGCTGGAAAAAAACAAGCAGACAAAAAAAAAAAATTACTGTCCTATTCTTTGGCAGGTCAGCTTTATTTGTTTCACATTCACACTATAATACATCACAACTAGATTTTTAACAATAATCTGAAAACCTACAAACAATTTCAATGGATATATTGTTGCTTTTAGCAGCTTTTTTAAAACTGCAGTCAAACAATAAAACAAGTTTTACACTGAAATTGTCAGGGCTGGCCTAAGACGTTTTGGAGCTTTAGCAAATTTTAATTTGGGGCCCCCCCATACCAACATGTTAACACCAGATATTTTATCATTCCTTCGCTATGATATGTGTATAATGTACCTACTATTATTAGTGTTGTTTGTAATTAGCTTATATCATACTGGTGTTATTATGGATGTTTATTTTAACCTTACAGTAGAAGCAAGCAAGCAAAGATGCTCTAATTAATTAGCATTTTGAAATGCACAGTGGTAATTAAGTGTGGCATATTCATTTAAATATTTTGAATGACATCTGCTGACAAACACTTTTGTTGGTAAATTTGGAACAGATGTGTAAAATGTGAATACCTTAATGCATCACTACAAAATAAAATCAAAAGATGCTCTTGGGGGGCCTGATAGAGTTGGGGCCTAAGCAGCCCTTTAACTTGCATTATCTTGGCCCGGCTCTGGAAATAATGATTGAATCACAAATTCCTTTTGCATGATAGCTTCAGTCAGAAATTTATTGATGCTCCATTTTTGTTGTTTAGTTGATCACTAAAACTGCTTGGTTTTAGTGATCAACCAGATCACTAAAACTATGGAAGCATTTCCCTGTAAAAGTGGGTTTGAAGCTTTAAATTAGAAGCGGCAATGAAAAACTGTGTGCCAAATAGTTATAGCATGGGTAGAAACCCAGGGTGCCTAGTGACTTCTGCTGGGAGTTGACTGACACCTGCAGCTTAATGAGATCCCCTCCTCCCCCCCGACGCACTTTACCTCAACTCTAATCCAATTAAATCCTTTTACTTCTGACTGAGCGCACATACAACCTCAGATCCAGGGACTAAGAGTAGGAAAAGGGTTTTCTTAGTCTGCCAATAAAGGACTTCACACAAACCAACCCAGCTGTAAGCTCCTTTAAGAGAAGCAAATCTGGAAAAAAAAAAAGTATTGAAAAATATCTTTTCTGCTTTCTGCTCATACACAAATTGAGGTAGGTCAGTATAGCAGTCAAGGCACGCATGAAGACTGGCTGCTCTGCTCACCTAATTTGAGCATACTACTATGGCAAAAGTATTCATACACTTAAATTGTGCCATATTTATAACAATCAGCCTCAAACGTATGTCAGTTCACTTAAAATACTGGGCGTGTTAACCAGTAAACAGCAACCACTTCATGGCAACTCACAGTTCATATGGAATAATCAGCTGAAACAAAAACCTGTTGTTTTTGTGTCTGCTAGATCCAACATTTGGGCTTCTGTGCAAAAGAATGCGTGTCAGGAAACTAAACTTCACATCATCGTCTGGCCACACCATGCTAAAGATGACCCATGAAGGCAACACCATGCTGTGGAGATGCTTCTATTGAGTAGGTATATGAATGGTTGATGGGAAGAACATGGAGCTAGATGCACTGCAGTCCTGAAAGAAAACCTGTTTAAAGGCTGTCAAAGGCTTTAGACCTGGGTGCAGATTCATGGCCTACCAAGAAAACTATAAAAATAAAACAGGAACAAAAAGAGAATGGTTTAGATTTGGAACCTGTAACCTATGGCTCCAAACTCTTTAGATATCTATCCAATTGCGACATAGAAGGATCAATAATTTTACATAAAGACAAATTTTAAGAGGTTTTCTATGTGAATATTTTCATAATGACACGATTGGTAAAAGAAATATTTTTCCATCCGGTTCTTTGATGTGTATGAAGAACACTCAATTTCTGTGACAATACTCCAAAATATGCAGCATCTATTTCAAAAATTGGTAATTGGTTTACCTCAACAACAACAAAAACTATAAATGAAAATAAAGTAAATAAAATTGAGCAGATGATGCATTTTATATTACATTCTTGCTTTACATTTTGATCTGGTATGTGGTTGTTACATCTTTAACTATGAAGTGGAAATTAAAACATTCTCAAAGCTGAGAAAGTAAACTAAACTCTGCTTGAGGTCAGTCTGAATCTTTTAAACCTCTCTAGGTTCACGCTGTAAAATTCTGGTAGCCACCTGCAGAGTCATCCAGTTGCCAAGTCTTAGCAGAGGCTTGACATACAATCCTCACGTGTTAGGAAAGACACAAGCCACGCATGTGCAGGGCTGCCTCCGCCACTTGGCTGAAAGGTCCAACACGGAAATCAACATATTATTTGCCTGTGCTAGCCAACCCAGCTGTGCAGATGACATGGGTGAAAAAAAATGTGTGTGAGCGCTCACTGCTGAGGCAGTGGCAGCAGCCATTATAAACAGCCTATAGTGACTCAGTCACACACTTCCTGGAAGAGCCTCACTGCACCGAGTGTTATATTTAACTATCAGGATGGGTTCGATGCTTTTGTATGTCAAAGGATCACAGGGGGATGTCAATATGACTAATGCTTTTTTTTTGGCTGCAGTGGGTTCCCTTTGATCATTTTTCCCCCTCTTTTTTCCTGGAAAAGATAGGGATGCTGAAAAGAAACTCATAAACTACAGGTTATGACATCACCATATACAGGAGTGACTTGTCCCAGAATAACTGCTGTAAAGTTAAAACACATGACAGAGGTAACTTTGGTTTGTTTGTGTTTTTTGCCCATTTTTTCTGAAAATGTAAAATGCAACCAACTCTGTGTCAAAGATTCCCTGTCAGGGGAAAAAAATATTGATGGTCATTGATCAGTGTCACAATGCTGTACTTTGCTGCTTTCAAAACAATCGTATCAGTTAACCTGCATTCTTGAGAGTCAGCTGCAAGAATGACTCTCAAGAATCATTCAATAAAGCAGCAGAAGTCTAAAGTTAATGGTTAACCTATGAGAAAAAGCCTGCTGTGTGGAAATGCTGATTTATTGGGTGTTGTCACATGCCAAATACACAGGTAAAAATGATGGTGGTGCATTCAGGGACACCATGTGGGAAGAAGAGAAATTAAATGTCAAATGTTATATCGTTTTTATCGCAAATAATTAGTTTCTTCATATGTTTTCCTATTAAATAAAAGATAATGAGAGCAGTATTGTAAAAGCATCCAGCTGCTAAGTGCCATCAGGCGTAGGTGAACCACCTGCTGCTCATCATATCCTTCTATCATTAGCCTGCATTTATGCCTCATTGTAAAGTCCCCAGTCAACGCGTTTCAACGCCAAAAACCCGATAGAAAATATGCAACTTACTTCCATAGCGTGGCCTCTGCAACATTGTGGTTTCCTCATGGTACATCCTGCCTCGCTTCCTCCACTCGTAAACTCGTCTGAACTGGAAACAACTTCAGCCAAGAAGCTAACGTTTCAGCCAGACAACCAGCAGCAGCCGCGCCTCTCTCAGGATGTACTGATGAGATGAATCAGAAGCTGCTGGGACGGCGGAGCGTGGACGGGAATACGCCGAGAACAAGACTAAAAAGTTTCATAAAGTGCCCGCTACGACCTCCTGTGGTTAAGCCCCCATGGCTTAGCCACTACTTTTGTCTGAGTTCTGACCAAAGTGCTCCTGGTTGCGTTATCTGTCCTCCACTACGAGCTGACATGAGATGATTGACGGGACAGTCAATGTAGATTTAGCACCTTTGCAACACCTGGTGGCCAAAAGGTGTGATAACACTTTAAAGAATGAAACTCCAGGCTGGAATCATTACAATCTCGCTCAAGATTTTCTTTTTCTTTTTGTTTTTAATCAGCTGTTGGGTTGAAAAAAGTCGTTCTAAATGTGGTTGTATTTCTTACAAAAAATACAAATATATTTGTATTTTCCAATCCATGAACTAATCATGGATTAGTTCATCATGGGTGATGCAACACTATATGTTGCAGGAAACTAATTACACATCATCATGTACACCATTCCCGCCAAAGCACATGGTGGTGGTAGCATCATGCTATGGTGATGCGGTTTTTTTTTTTTTATCAGAAGCTGGTAAGAGTTGATGGAGCTAAATACAAGTTAATTTAAAAAAAAATTGTAAGATGCCTAAAATGACTTTAGTTGAGGCTGAGGTTGACCTTAGGACAACAATCCTAAACATAAACCAACTGAGAATTTGTTCATGCTCTGTGACTAAATGTGACTGAGCTCAAGCTATTTTAAAAGGAAAAATTTAGAACATTTCAGTCTCTAAGTTTTCAAAAGTGGTAAAGTTATACATAAGACTTGCAGCTGGGAATGAAGCTGGATTCAAGATTCAAGAGTTATGCACTTTACCTGTATTTACAAGACAGTGCAAGGGATTTGTTTCTAAACAGTGCACATAAATGGAATACATTGAATATATTGCTGCAATTAACTGTATTTAGTTACTCAACTTTTATCCAGTAGGTGGCAGCATAATTCAAGCTTAATGGACACTATTACAGAAAATATAACACTTTAAAATGTCTCATCATTCTGTCATCTGGCAGTTCACATATAAAAGTTCTTAATTTAATGTACGAGTTTGATATAACTTTCAGATCTGAATGCTTATTTTAAAATCAGGTTTTTATGAGGAAGTCTTTCAACAAACCTCGCTCAAGTTTCAGTTTTAAAAAAAATTAGAGAAAGGTTTTCTACATGTTTGCATGTGCAAAACCTATCAGTAGTTGAACAAAGGAACTGTATTAGTCAGTTATATTGTGTGTTTTCTGCAAACTACAAACAGAACTCCATATTGGTGAAAAATGTAAGTGGCTAAGTGAAAGTAAAACACAACAAATATCAAAACAAATATTATGTTGTCATCATGATTTACCAAGTTAAGGTAGTAAAATGAAAGCACAACATGGTTTGGAAGAGAACATAACTTTTATTATACTGCATATGTTCAAAAGCAGCCCAGACAGCAGACTCAGTGTCTCATATCGTACACAGCGAAGTTATTTGGCAAATATTTATTCACATTTCTTTTACACTTTTAAACACCTGAACACACATCTCAGTCATCCTCTGGCTGCCTTTGCAATATGATTGACGGCTTAATTCTCCACATACGTTTGACTACCTTCAAAAAAAAAAGTAAAAATGGACCAACACAACTTACAAGAGAGATACATTCACATTTTTCCTCAACAAACTCAAAATGTTGCCATCACTTTCTGCCAGGAAAATTTACAGCAACATCACAAAGGTAAAAAGAAATGAACCCTGGAGTTGGTCCTACGAACATGCAAGTTTGCTCACGCACACACAGAGCAATAGCAGGTGAAAGCCTAAGACACACACACACATATAGATGTACAACAGAGATACAGGACAATAAAGGGACTATTACCAGGAGAAAAATGAATCAGAGGAAGCTTGCACACATTTAACTCAGAAATTCACATATATTAGCTTTGATATGTACAGAATATTTACATTCATTCATCCACATAGACACACACACACACACGCCAACACAGTTTGCTCAGTTTCTGTCTTTCTTACAATACAGTCATCTATGTACACACACACACGAATACAGTACATGTAGCTTTTATACCAAATCCTTCAGTCCTGACAGGTAATAGATCATTTGTCTCAAACCATCCCATCCGCCTGATCTGCCACTGAGCCTTTAATATATCCACAACCAGGCAGATCGCTCTGTCTCACACTTATGCTACAGATAGCAGTCAGCAGTGCTGGGTATTAATGATTGCATTGTATTTATATTTTTGTTGACTGCAATGCTCTTGGTTCAAGAATAATTAAACCAAGAGTTCAACAGCGATTGGCTGAGCAACAGCACAATACTTCAGTATATATTTTCAACCCATTTTACAAAATAGAGATAAATGTGAAGGTTGCACAAACAGTAGTGAGGCCTGAGGGGAGTTTTTGTTTTTTTTTAAGTGGCCCTATGTAAGAAGGCTTCAGTGAAGAGTATTCTACAACTACAGTCAACATACCACAAAGACAAAGAAATGTGGGGAAATAGAGTAATACAGAAAACACACAGGCACAAACTAAACAAACAAGAATGAAAGAAAAGAATGAGAATATCAGTTTACCCCTACAAACAAAAGGAGAAACAGTGTGTGAGAAAATACAATTTTGGAGTTATGAAACTATGGAAATAGCAACATGACCTTAACGTAGCCTAAAGTTACCTCTGTTCATATTTTCTCTTCAACAGTGTATTGGAGGTCTCAGAATTGAGGAAACAGAACAAAATATTGTAACATAATGAGTTTAACAAGTGTGTTACTTTTTTAAAAGCACATTATAGGAAACTGTCACAACAATCTACTTGAAATTACCAACTTTTGTTTTGAAATTGCAAACATACACATAACACACACAGGTACCTTGTGAAAATATTCATCCTTGCAATATTTGTACATTTTGTTACATCAAAAACACAAACCTCATTGGATTGTATTGGGATTTTATGTGATAAACCAACATAAAGTCTTGAATAATTGAAGTGGAGGAGAAATCATTATGCGTTTTTACAATGTTTTTACAAATAATATTTTGAAGTGTGCCATACTTTTGTATTCAGCCCCTTTTACTCTGGTACCAATAAATCACAGTTAAACCCACACCCTTAAGAAGTCACCTGAATTTGGCAATTTGAAATTAGTCAAGCTGTGTGTGTAATTTAGGATGTTTTCTCACCTGTAATTTTCATATTTTTATTCCAAATTCATCGACTTTATTTGTAATTATTTTGTGGTTTAGTTTCTTTTTTCACACCATCAAAGCAAAACAAAAATTGTCGTTACAAACTAGGCAAAAATGTTGAGTCTGTTTATACCTATTCTCAAATGTACTTTAAGGATACATCCTTAAAGTTGAATGGGGGTCTATGCTCTATGAAAAACAGCAGACTGGCATTTTGCTCAGGCTTGTAGTGACTGCCTAGGTGGCAGCTGTGTCGACTTGGGGTCAGATCACATTCACAAAACAAATGAACCGCTCCAAGACGGCTCCAAGACAGTCTTGGTACAGTGTTGGAACCATACCAAGACCGTCTGGCAGCGGGGGAATTGTGTACAAAATAAAATGCACCAGGGGAGAAACAAATCAGAGCTAAATGATAATGTAACCTTTTGACCTACAAGTAAAATACTAACGGTAACAGAAAATTTACAATTTGTATAAACCACGCCCACCGTAAAAATAGTGGTGGTAGGGTCATTGTTTGGGGAGGTTTTTCTTCAGCAGGGATATAAAAGCCAGTCGGTGTTGATGGGAGAATGGATGGAGCTAATTACAGGATCTTCGAGGTGCAGAGCTGGAAGAGACATGTCAATAAAGATTGATTGGCAGTTACAAAGAATTGATCCAGATGACTTTATATACATGAAAGTCACACTTTTCAAAATGTTTTAAAATAAATTAAAGAAAATCATTTTTAAATTTCTATCTACTTCAAAATTATGCAATACTTGGCGTTGGTCTATCACAGAGTATTAACACTTTGGCAAATTACCGGAAATTGAATAATCCAAGACAGTATGGGACAGAATATAAATAAATAAATAAATAAATAAATAAATAAATAAATAAATAAAGTATATCCATTTACCCTCAGGTTTATTTCTCTCATTCCTATAACCTTTGGAAAGTGCAAGACTATGGGCAGACTGATCCTGTCAAAGAGAGGCACATCCTAAAAAAGGCCATTCAGTATTTATCTTTTTTTTTTTTTAAGAAAATGGCAGGAACAGTCACAGAGACAGGATTCAACACAAAACGTACATCAAAAAAGTTCTGAAACAGAATGTAAAATATCTATATCTGGAGTAAAACGACTACTTTTTCAGCTTACACTGTCACACACCAGGTAATAAAGGTGTCATCCTCATATTTAACATTACATTTAATGGTACAAGAAAATATAATTTATACTATAGACTTTTCAATTCAAGGTTGAGATTATGCAAATGGCTTGGTTTCCTAAATAAATGATCTACTCTCAAACGTTGGTTTAGTCTGAGCAAATATGCACTAAAATATTAAGTAGTGCAGGTTTAGAGATTAATAAAAATGTGTCAATATGTAAGATGTTTACTCATCTAATACTATTTACGTATCTAGCAACTTTCTGCGCAAATGTTCAGTGCTCAGACTGTGAGTGCTGTAGGTGAGCCAGGTGTCAATGAGTCTTCTCTGTCTGATCAGGAGCTCCCATGTTGTCACACAACAGCTTGGTTGTGCTCATTACAGCTTGTTTTTCACTTTTCTCCCCATCTGGCCTATCTTAATAAGACTGTATCAATATTAAAAGCCTCAAGCTTCCATCATGAGGTGTCTCTATGCAAGGTTGTGACTGGACCTGGAGGCTGCAATCAGTCAAAAGAAAAAAAACTGAGCAGATGTTAACCTTCAAATAAGTATTCTGGGTTTGTGAAGATGTGATTTACTAGTGAGTGGCTTTAATAGAAGTACAGCAGATTGCTAAAGTATAAAAAAAAATGTTAGACATTTTCAAATTTTGTCACGTTACTACTACCAACTTTTCCAGAACTAGACATAGGGAAGCATTTTGTTTCTATGCCCCTTATATCTGGAAACCTGAGATGTGCAGAAAGTGTCACTTCTTTCAAATCATGACCAAAAAGCATTTTAATATTGCAGCTTTCAACTCAAAAATTCTGACTAATTAACTGTTTTCTTGATCATTCAAAATTATACTGGAATTCAAATATGGATTTAAATCTGCATTTTAACAATTGTTTCAGTGGTTGACAAATTGAGTTCTATGGTAGAGCAAAAAAACATGTTTTTTCTTTTTGCTTAGTAGAGAACTTTTTACTCCCTTATGTTGTAATGATCTGTAGCTGTTTGGACTTTTAGCTTCATTTGTGTTTTCAGTTTTAATCATTAATATTTACTTAGATCTGGTCTTCCTTATTCTGTGTCTTTTACATCTTAGTTTATTATTATTTGAGTATTAGATCTGGGTTCCTTAGATCAGTGTTCCTTTTGTTGCTGTTGTTACCTTTAAAAACAGCTAATAAAAGCTAATCGTTTCTCGTTTAGTTTGATTTTCTCCCTTACTTATGCTCCTCCTTCCCTTGGCTTGTCTCTCAGCTCAACTGATGCATATCTCCTAATTTTCCTCGCTTACCCAACCGTCCCTACTCATGATTACCTCTTCTGGTGGTCATATTATTCTGCACTCCTTCCTCAGTACATATCGGGTCTCCACTGGATCCTTCTGTTGCATTCTGTGATATTCTGCGATTCCTTTCACAAGCTCTCTGGTTGGCTCCCTGCCAACAAGTCTTTTTGGATTTAGCAATAAAGCCTCTGCACCCCACCTGCTGCCTCCTGTTATCTGCACTTTGCTCCTACCTAGATCCAAACATTGCAACATGGTGCTTCATATCCACTCGCTTTGCCTTACAAACGTCAATGCTTGTATTGGGTTTTTGTGCGATAGACCAACACAAAGAAGAATATAGTCAAAATGAAAGACAAAATTATGGATGATTTTTCTAAATTTTCAAAATTCTGAGAAGTACAGAGTTCCTTTTCTTTGATCCTTGTTAATACAATCCAGAGCAATCAGCTGACTGTAGACACTGCTAAATATAGTCCACCTGTGTGTAATTTAATCTCCAAATAAATGCAACTGCTCTGTTTTGCCCTCTATGAACATTAGTAAACAAACATCATCATGAAGACCACAATTTTCAGATTTCCTCTTTGTGTTAGTTTGTCATGTAAGTTCCAATTAGCTAAATAAAGTTTATTATAATATGACAGTATGTGGAAAGAATCCTGAATTTTTCTTAAAATTAACACACTCAGGGCAAACCAAGCCACTTGCACTCCCTATGAAAAGCTCTTTTGGCCTTCTTGAGAACTCACAGGACTTATCAAAGTTGATGGAGTTACATAAGAACATTTGACCGAGTGTCAGGCAACCGCAAGTCCGACCAGCCCCCCTCCCACGAGCACCGAAGAGGCCATGAGGATGGGGACGGCCTTGGTGATGCCAACAAGCGAGCCAAAGATCAGGTTCCCCAGGACAGCAGCAAGCTTACACAAGGCGTTACAGAAACCGAAGCCTGTTCCTCTGCAGAGAGAAACATCAGGAATAAAATGAGAGTTAATGGAAACAAAGGTAAAAAGGAAAATTTAAAAAATCAGAAATGTCAGTGGATCAAAAAATATCTTTGATTAATCTGCCTGTCCACCAATGCGTCACCATTCCTCCTCACCTCCTGACAGTGGGGAAAGACTCTGTAGTGACCACATCGAGGGAGTTCCAGGCCGAAATGCTCAGACCGTTGTAAAGGCACAACATGAAAATCATCATGGACTCACTGGTGCCAAACCACAAGAAGAAACAGCTGATACCAGACAGGATCATGGAGCCACCTGATAGAAGTGACCAGATAAAAGCACTTTATTTAATCTCAGCCAGTTTAGTATTTAACTGTCAATACCTAAAGATAAGAACTAGAAAGTTTACAGATATATGTGATTAAATCAAATAAACCTACCCTGTTTTAGACCCAGTATTATAAGTCTTTAAGTTAAGGATCTGGACGAAAAGGCCACTCCAAGAGGAATAAGTCATTACTCCAAACATGAGATGAAAAGCCTGAGTATAATAAGCAAATGTCCCTGAGTGCATGTTAAATTTTCTGATGAAACTTAGTGTTTGGAAACTACAAACTTAGTGTTTGGAAACTACAAGCCAGGAGTTTTAAGAAAAAATATGAAGCTTGCATGCTTGAAAATAACACAGCTATAAAGTTCAGGGGTGGCAGCATCATGGAAAGAGCAACATTTGAAAAAGAAAACATGCCAAGACATCATCCAGTGGGTTAAACTTTGGTCAAACAGACCAAACAGTCTTTTACAAAGTGTCCTAACGACATCAAAGTCTGTATTTTGGTGTGGACATCAACAAGATCTGATCTTAGTCCCATAGAAAAATTGCTGGCAGGTCAGACCAGTAACAGCAACATTAATCTGCCAAAATTCCAGTAAACTAGTGAGAAGCTTGAGGACGGATTCCAAAGACAGAGGATCCAAGTCATAAAGTTTAAAAGGTAATTCCTCCAAATTATTTAGAATTTGAAGAAAGAATAAAAGTATGAGTCTCATTATTCTGGAATTTAGAAAATATACTAATATTTGACAACCCTAGCCAACTTTTAAAAATAAGTTTGGGTTGATTTAAACCAGAGTGAAAAAATATTTTGTCTTATTATTCAGTGTATGTAAATATCGGGTTTCAACTGTGCTAAATAAAATGGCCAATCAATGACACTTCCAACCCATTATTTTACCTAACATAGACAAACGCCCGATTTTGTCCATCAGAAGAGCAGACACAATGTTGCCAGGAAGAACAGCCAGTGTTCCCAGAAAGTTGATGAAGTAAACCCAGTAGGCACTGTAGTCATCAACAAATGTCATCTGGCAGCCAGTCTTGTTGTGGGTAAAAGTGCTGTTAATCACCTCTGTGCCCTCTACCAGCTTAGATTCATCGATATCTGCAGAGAGAACAAAGCAAAGCAAATCTTATGGATACTTAGTAATCTGACAAGCGATGATAAAACATGAAACCCATTTTTGTGCAAATGCTAATTTTAGTGCAGTTATTTTATCATTAGCAGGAATATTGCAGTTGAAGCAAATATAGCAAATATATGTGTTAAAAACTGAGTCCTTGTCTGAATTTGATTCCAGCAAAGCCTTTTTGAAGAACCAATGTTTCTGCGATGCATGGAAAAGAAAACATTTTGGACTTGTTTTATTGAAACATGCAAAATGTTTCCTGAAAGAGGCAACTTCTTAAACCAGGACAGACTTTTTTAGAACTGTGATAGTGTCAGTCATGAGTTTTATGACATGAGGTGTGGTATCATGTGCATGTAAAGTGCGGTTTTATCTTATTTTGACACAGTCTGTAGAGCATTTTATGTTTAAAGGAAAATTCTCACCTGTGTTGAAGAAGAAAGTGTCAATAAATGTGCAATTCTTGAACAAGGAACCCACCGATGTTACATCATCAAAGGTGCAGTAACGAAATGTGGAGTCAATGAAGGTGACGGATTTCAGCTTCATGTTGACAAACCTAAATGAGAACCATTATATTATGAATAAATGAATCAGCATTGGTACAGCGGTTAACATATAATTAAATTTACAGGACATACAGTATGGTTATACTTAAATATAGACACTTCTTAAAGATATTGAATCTACTACTCATGTAGTTGAGCAGACATCTTACTGGTCATGAATAAATGTGCCATTTCGGTGGATCTGGTTCTCCAGGGTGAAGTTAAAGGTGAAGCCTTCAATGCGTTCATTATTGTGGAACTGCACTTTGGAAGCATATTCATCTGCCTGAAGGTGTTTGATGACATCAGGGAACCAAACAGACAGACCATAATACCTGCAATGATAAAGACAATAGTCTTGCTCCACATCAAATATCAGGTAAAACCAAATATTGTTGAGGTTAGACTACAGTCTGATTAAAAAAAAAACAAATAAAAACAATCAGGTGGTAGGAGACCAGTGGACGCCATTTTTTAAAAAGTGATTTCATGGTTTTTATTTGTTCGTCTTTCCGCCTCTCCAGTGGATCCTTATCATCACGCGGAGTATGATTCATGTCTGGACTGCTCAACTTTTCAACAGCAGAGAGATCAAGATGACAGAACTGTGATGTGGCCCTGGAGCTATTATCTGACCCAAAAGAAACGTGTTTTTATCTATAACAAAGATTGGATCAGAAGAACACCTCACCCGAAGGACAGCGTGAACCACACTATAGCCAGTCGCATCATGTTTTCCTGCATAGGATACTTGAAGCACTTCATGAGGTTTAGATAAATCTAAAAACAAAACAGAAAAAAAATCAGATTATGTTTCACATTCATATTGTGATTAAGTCATTAGAGTAGAGGAGGACGAAAAGCAAATATATTTACCCCATGTATTTCAGCTTTCATCCTGAAGAAAAATTTGGAAACTGGGTTTCCAGTTTCTGATTCCATTTCAACCAACTCATCCAGTTGTCTAGGGATTTTTATCCTGTTTACCTGTTGAATTAGTAATAAAAAGTAGCATAAATATTTACAGTACAATAGTTAAGTTCAGGTTTGTGTCTTTATATTTTTCACGTGCATAAATGTCTTATAATATATTTTAATAATTGGCGCACAGCAATTCAACATTAAAGTATTACAAGAACAACTATTTCAATATGATCCGATATGATAATGTTGAGTCAATAAATTTATATAGCATATTTAAAAAATAACAAATGTTGACTAATGTGCTTAAAATAAATGTTGAACTACTAAGCAAAAAGAAATATCTGAGTAATCAATAAAAGTTGCAGTATAATCACACACATAACTACTTAACTCGAGTTAAAAGCCACTGAAATTGAATGTTGTTTTAGCAGACTTAAATTGATCTGCAGTTTGTGAAGCTCTGATTTTTTAGTCCACCATAGAAAAAGTTTTGCAACATCTGCTGCTTAGCCTTGATGGGTGGGGCCACTAATAGCAAGAGTTGATCTAAGTGTGCTGATTGGATTGTGAAAGTGAAGCAGACCAGTTAAGTAATGTGGTGCCATTAAGCCATTAAGGCATCTAAAAGTTAACATGTAGTGAAATTTGAATCTGAATTGGTTGAACTGGGTTTTATTTTGGGTTTTCGGAGTAAAGAGGGATAAAGGCAACTCAACACCACCCATTTAAATTATCCTACTTGGGGTTTTCCAGTTTATTCTGGAAAACCCCAACAAATAGATCATATTCTATGGTTGCAAATTGTTTTTTGTGAAACATTTTACATTTTTCCCAATTTCTAATGTACTAATTAGACAGTAGAGTGCTGGACAGTACTATTGTACCTAATTAGACAATTTGTGAGCTTATTATGTAGTATAATTTCTTCTTTCCATGTGACTCAATGTGAAATATCAGTGAAGTCAAAAATAGGCATATGCAGTGCAGAATTAATTCAAGAAACTTGTCTTGACTAAGCAGCTTTCCCAAAGTGCAGCCCAAGCAGCAAATAAGTCTGAATGACAAGAAACGGCTCTTAGACCCCGTCGTAATTCAGACATGATCCTGTCTAGTGAAAGAATCCAAACCTGTCCCTGTGGTGGCAGAAAATAAGCCTCTTTGCTTCCTTAAGCATAGGAAAAACCCAGCCGAGACTGTGAAACATCCGTAGCAAACACTCACAGTGAAGACTTTCTCCGGCTGCCCACGTGCTCTCATGTTGGTGTCGTGGATCTGCTTGAGGATCATCCAGCCCTCGTCGTGCTTCCCAACCTGTCAGGAAGGAGAGAGAAACGAGTGACAGCAAAGACGAGACACATTTACCGGACGCGTCTTCCAGCAACCACTTAACATCAGCAATTACTGTAAATGAAGTCGGTCCTTTGATATGTCAGTGGTGATTCACGACAGAGGTGACTAACTTCGCTTCACAGGATAGTGATCCACCAGCAGAACAACCAGCTGTTAGAAATCTCGATGCTTTTGTTTTCCAAACATGCAGAAGGCCAGTTGTGCATGAGTCACACTGTTTTAGTCTGGTCAAATCTATAAATTTATAAAAATCTATACCCTTAAACAGTTGTGGACAACATTTTTTTTAGGAATGACTAACAAAGTATATGCAGCCCAGCAATAATAGGTTTTTAGTTATCCAGAAAGGGCTCATTACCTCCAGGTAGTATCTGGGGCTTTCCGGCATGAAGGTAAGAGCCACCACAGCACACACACATGGCAAGGCGCAAACGACGACAAAAACCCTCCAGCTGTGAAACTGGTATGCTGACCCCATGCTGAAGCTCCAACCTGCAGTTTGTAGGAAAGAGTCATTTTCAAAATCAGTTTATTTACCTTAAATCTCATCGAGTCTTATCAATAAAGAACCTTAGGTTCCCTCAGTGGGCAGCAGTGCTGAACAGAAAAGAAATAAAACAACATAATGTACAAATGGGTCTTTCTGTCACATATTTAGGATTTGGGAAGTAATTATTTTGCCATAGAAAGTTTTCTAGATATAAAACAGGTAAACATAAATTACTCAAATAAAGATGTTTAAAATATTTATATTTAGGCTATTGGCAGATGCTTTTATTCAAAACAACTAACAATGCAGTTAGGATCAAAGCTAACAATGGGCTACTTGGAAAGAAGACCACTAGGGATCCTGGCAAAGGTGAGGGGAGTGAAAATTTGTATGTATGGAGATGACAAAACAATTTTAAATATTTACTATGTGCTGAAACCAAGTGCTACGTAAATACCATCTCATGTACAAGTTTCAGTCTAATTCTGAGAAAAGAAATGACTTGAAATAAAAATGACATTTACGTGATAGCTCTCTGACTAAGCACAGTGATGGGAACACTCAGAGATGAATGAGTCTGCAGGGTAAGCAGAGAAAAAGTAAAAAAAAACACACACACACAGGGACGGGTTAATTGAATGCGTAGGAATAGAATTGAGTGTTTTCTGCTGAGTTAAATCTTGTTGCACCTGATCTCAGCCCACAGGCAGTCTCTCAGACTCATTAATCATTGCAACATGCAGGGGGAAAAGCACACACACTGGTGCGTGTAAATGTGTGGGTTTACACTCTAACAGAGAATACCAGAACTGAAATAAATAAGATGGATAACCGCATAGAGATTATACTGACACACCATAATGCCATGTCAACTCTCCACCTACGAAAACACAAATAGATGTATATGCAAGTCATAAATTGTTTTTCAGTTTTTGTGCAACTTCAAAGACATGTTTTTTATGTCTATTGTGAAAATCACTTCACAAAGTGTAGGATATTTTATGAAACCATTTTACATTTGCATCTTTTCCAGTTTAGTAACAATTTGGAGCTTTGCAAGTGCAACAAACAAAGTAATGCCCTTAAGTTTGTACATATGCTGCCTTGTCACACATTTTTAGTTGCGTTTTGTACACTGAAACCCATTTTATCCATGGACTTGTAAATGTGTGAGTAGGTTTAAAAGCAGCAAGAATAAACTTCAACATGAACAGTCTGCCACACGCTGACTTTTGTGAGTGCTCTTCGTGACTGCACTTTTTTTAAAAAATTACACAGGATGCAGAAAAATCGGGGCCCCGCATCCTCGTCGTGACCTCCCACGTCTCTCCACAGATCGTGGCTCATGGAGATACAGCTCCAAAGGGAATGCGGCACCATTATCCATCAACAGGCGTAGGAGGGGAGCCACAGGGTAGGGAGGGGGTTAATGCTAATGGTTCTGCCAGAAAACGGCTGTTTGGAAATAATCCCACAGTGTGTTAAAATCCAGCTCCGATAGCAGCTAAAAACAACTGTTATCAAGGTAAAAACTAAACGGCTTGCAAAAGTAAAAAATAAATAAATAAGACATTAGCATGTTATGCTCGTTTAATAGCTTGGTAGTATTTTTAGTACTCGAACTACAGGGTAATGTACACTCATAATAATTTTCATTAAAGTGTACATTATTGCCTCATTCCCTAAAACACATCAAATAGCATAAGCAAATTTTTATCCATTTGCAAGAGTTTTTGATGAATGTGCTGACAGTTTAAAAATTTTTTTTCACAGATTCTGTTCACATATAAATAAAAATAAGCAAACTAAAGGAGATGCAAGATACGTTCTTATAGAGGTACTTCTGCAGCAGTATCCTGAGGGAGAGGTAGTACATTTGAATTGAAAATAAAATACTACAACTACAAAAAATATCTATTTTTGTAAATCTTGCACCAAAACTATGCAGGCAAAACCAATTTTTGACTGCATCAACAGAATTTCATGCTTAGCATTTTAAGTTCTTTGATATTTATATCTGATTAAGATAAAGAAACAGATTCAGCTATCTCCAGAAATATAGTACAACTTCCTGCCACCAAGGGACAGTGTTCCCTTCATACTATTGGAAATCTCATTATAGGAATTAGGCACATAATTGTCTGAGGATGTCCGAGTCTCAGGCTGAGACGGATAGCTGAATTAAATATGAACAGATAGATGGGCAGATGGATCCATTCTTTACAGTCTCAAGTTTACATCTACAGGCTTAATGGGGTGTTTTAAAAAAAATTGCTATATGTAGGACTGGATTTATGTAATTTATAGACATGCAGAAAGTACCTTTGTTGTATTCGGGATATGTTGAAACCTCGTCTTTTTGGGCCCTGATGTCTTGGAAGAAAAAGTTGACACTTGGAAATATCTGCTTACTGTCTGAGGTTCAAATACATGTAAAGCATAAATATCTTAAGCTTGTTTCATATCATGGTTCCCCAATAAAAACACAATCAAGAATACCCCTTTCGTGGATCCTTTTCATACCCGAGGATCGCAGGTTGTGTAAATATTCATGTCACATTGCTGTGATTGGTGGACCAAAGAGGCATGGCTTACAATTTACAACCTTCCACCGGAGGGTTTCCCCAGGCTTGAGTCCTACGCTGATATTCTCGTCCACATATTTCATTCAACGCATTAAATACAAGCAAAGTTGTGTTCTGCACCATCCTCAGCATGTAATTATCTTAATTTTCCCCCTTAATACTGATCTGAGTTATTTAAAATGAAGTATTTAGTGATAATAGTTTCTGTGTGATCCTGCTTAATAAAGTTTTTTAATTAAGTCACACAATTCCACTCAGATTGTAGCTCATACTTGGAATTCCTATAGTTTCCCCTAAAATATCACGTAAAACAATGTGAACACCTTCCTATCTGCTGAGCTTCTTCTCAATTTCTCTTTTTCTTTGGTCTTATATGAGGTCAAACTATTTTCCTCACCTCTACAGGTGATCCAAACTTTGTCATCCAGTTTGAGCAGTGCTGTGTCAAGAGAGAATAATATATAATGTAAAATAAATTCCAACACAGTTTTTTTCATAACGTGTTTGTTCGAATACATTTCCAACAATATCTGATGAGGTTCTTTATGTGCAATTGAAAATAAAGCCAAATTAAGCCCGGCCATTTAAATCTTGTCATGCTAGCTATTAGACAGTTTCTCAACATATAGGTTATATTAAGCTCCAATCAGTCTTATAACATGCAAAATATTGATAAAGTGAGCATGGAAGACCACTAACATGGTTTATCCATCCATCCATCCATTCCTCCATTATCTAACAAGCTTATCCTTGCAGAGTCATGAAGGAGGCAGTCATGGTTTACACATTGCACCTCATATTTCATCTGACATACCCTTTAAATTTGTTGCTTGGAAATACTGTATATCTTTAGTCTTTAGAATTCCTTGCAAAATGTTTTGTTTCACTTTATTTGCCTTTAAGCTAGAGCCTGGATGTACTGGGGGCAGGGTTAAATTTTAAACGCCTCCTTAAATTGGTGGTACAGAATGTAGATCGTTCTTTAACTAACACAACAACAATAAAAAACTAAACTGCAAGTGCCGACTGACTTGTGTGCAGTTTTATACCTATCAGAATATACATAGATTCTTTAGAGACAATCTACGTAAGTACCTGAGTTAAGAATAAGAGCACAGTGATGCAACTACTATCCTTATAATATGACAACAAAAGATCTGACAGCACAGTGACCTCCTAAAGACAGGGTCAAGTTCTGTTTTTAGAGGGCTATCGTACTAACTCTATATCAGTGTGCTTCTGCCCATCCTGATGAAAGAATATGTAGCAGAGCTCAGGCAATAGCATGTAATAAAACAAGCCCTCAACTAAAACTCTATCAGTGGTCCTCTCGGTCTCTCTCACTCTCTCGGTGCGTGTGGGCGTGGGCGTGTGGGGTGTGTGTGTGTGTGTGTTTTAACTCAACTGACCTCTTCCAGTGTCAGATTTTATTTCTTTCACTTTCCTAGAGAAAGACCTGTGTGTCTGCTGTACTCGTAAAATCTCCCCCATTGCAACGTGTAGCAGTGCATGAGCACACAAATACCCACAACACACACACTGCGCTTCTGTCTGAGTGACGTCACAGGTTGGCTAAAGCATAGGCTGGTCATAAATCACTTCTAGATGTAGCTTTGTCCTATTAGAGCAAGGAGAAAAATCTAATTATGCTTGATCAAGAAGAACACTCTGCAGAGACGGAGAGAGGAGTGGTAATAAAAGGAGGGGAGCTGTGGAGAGAACAAAGCAGGAGGAGATAGGATCCAGTAAAAGGAAGGAACAGCAGGTTTAAAACCAGGCAAGAAATAAAAACAACACGTGGTGGAGGGAGATAGACCGGCATTTATTAGTTAACTCTTAATGAGGTGACGTGCAACCTAAACTCTTTAATCCCTTCTTTCAACAGAATATTTGTTTTAGCTATTATTATTCTGCTATTTAAATTCAACAAAATCCAGAACAGCATTTTTTAAATCATCCTGTTCTAGTGTGAAAACCATGCTCTACACAAAGAGATAATTGTAAAATCACCAGAAAATAACATCTGCCATCCTATTGAAACATGATAGAGGGGATAATTCAGTGCAGGAAACGCAATACAGTTCATGTCAAATTGAATTCAAAAATTCTTTATTAATCCCGAAGGGAAATTGAACGTTGTTATAACCCATATTATCCTACATTCTCCAAAGCGTTGTAGCTGTAGGAACTCCTGTTTTTGTCAGTACTGCAACAGACCTGAAGTTGAGATTTTATTTGATCTTTTGAAATGTTAATCAGCTGCTCCTGAATGTAAAACAAACACCCTGCTGCTATGGCTACGCATCACAACAGCTGTCCAAAAGTAAAAATCCTTTCAACTATGCAACATCCAAAACAAGAAGAAATAATCATCAAAAAAGCTGCAATGTGTTAGCAAGAAAAGAATAAATGATAGCTTTTAAAAAGAATAAAGCAGAATGAAAGCAATAGAACTACTACTACATGCTGCCACCTTGACTTCAACATGGTCCATATGCTTTCTAATCTAATAGCATCAAATTTAAAGATCTAACAAGCCTTTGGGATCACCTGAAACTTTGTTTGTTTGAAGAAATTGGTAAATCATATTATTCCCTTTAACTGGGAGAACAAAAACTGTTAAGTATTAGAGTATTAGAATGATCCTCATGTATTCCTTATCAGAGCTCTTGTGTAAAATTTTCACTTTCCTGGCATTGAAGTACAAAACACATTTTAACATTTTAACTAATTTTACTGCCTTGCACTGCAATAAAAAAAAATTTCAGGATTGCACAGTTGAATTAAGTCATTGAAACATTTTATTTAAGTGAAGTAAAGAACACAAAGCAAAAAATAATAATAATAACTTCCTTCAGAACTGAAAGACGAATAAATGTAAAGTAGCTGGCAGGACAGTGCATTCTTTATCAATAAGTTTGTTTTCATCGCATCCTGAATTTGATGTTATCACACCCCACTTTACATATTAAATTAAGGTTTCAAGGCCACATTTACACCTTTGTAGCACAATATTCTCATTCTCTGTACTGCCACAATTTCCCATATTTTTTACAGTTGTCCAACAAACATGAAACAACAATGATTAACAAACATGATAATCATTGTTAAAGTGTTAACAGCAGTCTCCAGGGTTCAATGAAATATGGCCGTATTCTGAAATGACCTCACATTTAAAACTGGAATCTCCAGACATCCCTGCAGCCCCTGCAGCCTGTCTTTATAATAACCTCCACATATTTCTCTCCTGACTCTCAACTTTCCCAGTTGGATGACACTGAGCGCTTTTAGGCTGATTGATTCACACGGCAGAGAAAACAAACACCTCAAACTTTAATTATGGAGAGAGCAGGGCCAGATGAGTAACTGTAGTCAGACACTTAAGTTAAATTGTGTACTGCTACACTCAATCTGTAAAACAAGGCTTTTTTAAAGCATAACCGGCAGAATACTTCAGCTTTTATTTTATTTATTAGGTCTGGGTGCTTTCTACTATTAATGAGCTGATTGTCTTTAAAAGAAACTAACAGAACCATTTCATTTTAAGCTATTTTTTCCATCTATAAGTGACTCCTTTATTTGGGTGGACCTGTGAACTCACCGTAGTGCGGTATAATGGCCCAGGCCATGGCAGATGCATAGATCTCTCCAATCATCCAGAACATACACAACCAGCTGAGGTGTTCTCCTCTTTTCTCTCTGGACAACACCTCAGCAAAGAAGGAGAAAACAATGGGCACGGCACCTCCTATCCTGCAAGAATGAGAGAAAAATCCCTTTAGAAAGAGCGACTTTGCACCAATCAGTAAAAATTGTTGAACTTCCCTAAAATACCTAGGTTTTACAATGCAATTAGCACCCCTCTTTCATTTCTTTTTTAAGCATTAAAACATGGCAATGATGTGTTCATTACTAGGTTTACTTTAAAAAGTGCAACAAAATAAAGGGCATCATATGGTAATGTAGACTTTGTGTCCATCTATTAATCCAAAGTACTGGAAATACTCAAGCTGTCTGAATACTTTCTATAACTCGTTTAGCAACAAAAAAGTGATTAAATAGGTAGGTCCACCATTGATTGCTTTGCTTAAGATTTAATGAAAACATAGGCTGTGTAGGGATATAGTGGTATATGTGGATATTCTTATAATAGGACTTAGATTGTCTCCTTTGTCCCTGATATTCAAATTCTGAAAAGGCATCGTTTGCACAGATCTTTGCATCAGCAAATACAACACTGGCTTCATCTGTTTTATGATATGTTTATTGATATTCAAATTTGTCAGATTGCAAAGATTATTTTTGGTAGTGTTGCTTTTTTTTCTGTGAAACTGTTTGGCCTGTTTTCATATAACATAGCAGAAAACAAGCCTGAATATGAATGTGCCTCCATTCAGGGACAGATCTCCTTCTGGCCACTGTTTCAATAACTCTGAGAGTCTCTGGAGAGAATGATGCAGGTGCAAATACTGAATTAGCTCTGTAACAAACAGCAATATTGCCAAGATATTAAATCACAATCTGTCAAGTGTCTGATGTAAGTGCAAGACACCCTTTATAGTTGGCTCGGACTGAGAAATAAACATTGTTTAAGACTAAAAAAAAAACACGATACACCAATAAATATTGAAGCAAAGTTTCACAGGATCAAAAATAAGGAATGAAGTGAAAGTATAATCAAAGGAATCTTGCTGAATATTTTTGAACGCAAGAATGAAGAAAAGTTGGGAAGCCCACATCTAAATTATTTGTCTCACAAATTAAATCTCTGACTGACTGAAATCAGTGAGCTGCCAGTTGCCCCACTGACGTCGAAGCAGATTTCTTTAGTGTCGCCGTCTACTACTTTACAAGATTGCGTCTTAACCTTGACATTATCAGACTTACCCGAAGCCAGCGACTACACGGCAGAGAAGGAAGAGTCCGTATCCCTGGACAAAAGATGACAGGAAGGCAAAGAAGCCATTCGTGGACATGCAAATGAGGAGACACTGTCTGCGGCCCACTTTGTCAGACATTCCTCCCCAGAAGAAAGCTCCAACCATCATTCCCAGGTACACAATGCTGCCTAGAAAAAGAACAAACGAAGCAGCGTTTTTATTTCCCTTTACAAATTACACACTGCATATACTAACAGATTGAACTATATTATATTTGTTATTATAACCTGTCATGTATTCAATATATTATATTAAATATTACGAAAATATTTTTGTTTCTTGACCCATTTTACACTTTTTCACATTGCAACCACAAAAGTCGTTTAGTTCTGTTTGGAAGACCAACAGAAGGCGGCTAACAACTGTGAAAGTAAAATTATTCTTCTTAGATTAATTTTTAGATTATTATGCAGAGAGGCTCCTATTATTGGAATCCAGAAAAGGAATTAGAACGAACTTAGAATCCAGAAAAAAATCTTTCAGAGCAGGAACACTATCACTTAGAAACTGTGGAGTACTCATTACTTTTACAAATTTAGAGCACACTCAGAAAGTCCAGAGGATACTTACTTACATAAGTAAGTAAGTATCTTACTTATGTAACCCCTGTTCTAACCCAGAACAGGGATTAGAACAAACTTAGAATCCAGAAAATCTACCTTAGCAACTACTTTTTAGATTCCTTTTCTTCCAACCCAGAAAGGGAATTAGACCAGAGAACATTTGCTTATACTTATCTAGCAACTCGCAATAGGAGTATCTAGTTTACATAGTTTGGATCAACATTATTAGATTCTTTTTCTTCTTTTGCTCTTTCCTTTGGTTTGTTATTTTGTTTGTATTTCCTTTTAAGTCATGTAAAGCACTATGTATTGCCTTGTTGCTGAAGATGTGCTATATAAAAGGATACACATATACAAATCAGAGGCGTTTTATGGATTTGCATTCAGCCATCAACTCTGGCCATCTTTCCTCCTCCTGCTGAAGAAAAGCATCCCCACACCATGATGCTGCCAACACTATGTTCCACCAGGGGGAGAGTTAGTTTTTCACATAAAACCTTCTTCCACGTGTCACAAGTCTGGTAGCAAACTGCAAACAGGATTTCTAATACTTTTCTTTCACTCCCATTTGCAACCTTTCAACAGATTGTCCCATCTGAGCTGTGGATTTTTGCAGCTCCTTCATATTATGTGTTTGTCTGTTGGTTTGGGTGGACAATCCTGTCTCAATAGGTTCGAAGTTTTGCTGTTCACAAATGTTCTCAAACAAAACTCAGAGGCTGGGTTGATGCATCTTGAGGGATATTGATTGAACAAAATTTTATTTAACAAAATGTGGCAAATTGTAAGGCCGGTGAATACTTTTTCAAGGTACTGTATTGGAGTTACGATTGCTTCTACTACAAACCCATTTCTGCAAAGCTTTTTTTTTCATTTAAAATTTGTTCAGAAACACACAGAAAAAAGTGCTGGTGTTTGTATCTTCTTGTGCGACAACAAATACAGAACGAAGAGGACAAAAAAAAAACAGACTTTGAACAATAAAAAGAGAAATGTGAACTACAATCCAGGTTAGTTTAACAAAAGAGCCCTCAGCTCTCTTTTAATCTTGGTCATCACTGACAAGATCAATGCTCCAACAAAACAGCATTGATTTCTTTCAGTGATCATCATGAATTTGCCCTGAGGAGAAAAGGCCATAGTGCTGCTTCGGTTGCTATTGTGTGTGATTTTGTGCTGCTAAGAGCATCACCAGCTGCATTTCTCTCTATTTTAGATGCTTCATTTTCAGAAAGAAACATTATATTTTAGAAATGAACATTAACATGCATTTACCTTCGTTAATATTCATCAACTTCAAGAGATCTGATTTGGACAATTTTTTTTTTCTTTGCAGTTGATTTATAAGCAACTGTAATTGCAGTGTATTAAGGAGAAAAAAGCATCGACTTTCAGTCTTCATTCATGCAGGTGTATTCTCTGCTGAGAGCAGACACCTTTTTGACAGTTTTACTGCAGGTCTTTTAGCTGAGCTGGCTGAAAAATGTGACATCTTTCTAGTTGCCCATTAGAAGTCCACATAAATTCAATTTCAAATACAACAGGCCTCTTCAGTAGATGCACCAGACTTGCGTGAGATTAAAAAAATCATATATTTACAATATGTAACATTCAGTGAACATTTTAGGGAGGTACAGAGTGGACCAAAAAAAGGATCTATTTCCTGCCACTTTTAGACTCCTGAGAATCCTCCAAACAGTGGAGCTGTAAGTACATTGCTCACAGGACACTCAATTGCATAATGAATTTATTGATGTTCTGTCCCAGTCGAGCTCCACAGTATCTTTCAGCATGTTGTCAGCAGGGCTGACACCAACCAAGAGGAGACTACTGCACTGTAGTGAAATATAATCCAAAAATAGCACAGACATCCTCTAACACAATTCAGTTTGTGTTCTATGAGACTCCTGCAAAGATATTATGCACCATCTCCCCCTAAACTTCCACTAGATTTTCGGAGTCTGTATATTTTCCTATATGTAGATGATAACTTAATCTATATTAACTTGTAATAACTGTTCATTTTACTAGGTGAACTGAGCGACACCTTAAGTCATTTTGAAGACAAGTGTTTGGTAAACAAGTAATCATACCAAATTCACCTCAAAACTGGCGTTGGATAGTTTACATTAAAATAAATGGAAATACCTTTGTAAAGGAAATGAACCAATTCAACCGGCTCTAACTAAAAAGACATTTAATCAAACATTGCTGCAGTTCATTGCTGCATCTGTTTGAGGATGTGAGCTGAATATGTGTGGATTAGAGACAATTTCTAATTAATTGAACACTTAGGAACAAATAGTTATATAATGTTTTCTCAGTTCAACCTCAAAAACTTACCAGAACCCCAAAATTAACACAACATTCGTGTTATTGATGACTGCATGCAGCCAGAAGTCAGCTGACACAGTTCGTGAATTTTAGTTGCTGTCTTTTTCAAAAGACAAGCTTATAGATTAAAGCTCAATATTTTGATATCTCTGCATTGATGAAGCTGCTCCTAAGATACACACCTGACTTTATAGGTGGAGACCCGTATGGTCTGTCAGAGCCTGGAGACTTCTCAGGCAGAAGCAAAAGATGCACAACCATGACAGAAGGGTGAGGGCAGACCCTCGCTCGTTGTTTTCTGCTCCGTCACCAAGGAGCCCTCCGAGACGAAAGAGCACCGAGCTGCATCACGACCTCCTCTATGATTTCATGCTTTGATGCTCTTCACTCATAGCACCACAAACTGTTTCAGCACCACACAAAAACAACCATCCTGTTTTATTCATATAACTTTGTACGTTGTACTCCCTGTGGCATCGCCTTGGTACTTGTATCTGTCAGTCTTTCTGTTTTATGTTCCATTTCTACACTTTCTCTTTCATCCAGTTTGTTTTTTACTTATTTCTCTTGTCTCTACAGAGTTTACACTCCTCTGATCTCCTCTCTGTTTTAGAGTATTTGCTTTAGTTTCCTCTCTGCTTTTTGCACCATCGGCGGCTCCTTTATGCTGAGCAGCATGTAATCATATTTGTACTACATCGTGCCACTTTGATGGGATTCATCCCTTCTCCCTCCTGCCAGTTTTGTTTCAGTAAAGCAAAACTGAAGTGTTCAGCCAGTCATTGCAGAAGGCTCCAGATACAAATACAGGCATGGTTAAAAATGAGAAAAATAAGGCAGTTTGACAGAGGCAGAAATCCATTATAAAGCTTTGCAGGAAGGCTTAACATTTGTTTACATTGTCGTCCTGTGAAAGTTTGTTATATCACCTAAAGATTGTACCTTCTTTAATTCAACCTATAAAACAATTACGTTTTACAAAGCAGGGACTCCTAAAATCTAATTCGTTTACTTTTGTGATGCTGTGGCTCAGACCAGACTTGGGTCTGGGGACTGAAATATCATGAAAGGAGATTTATTTAGTGGTGCTGAACCACCTGTGATCTGGTGCTCTCAAGACCATAGGATCAAAGATACACTCTTTGACTGTCTATATGGGAAAGTCCAAGCAAGAAGCAATTTTATTGTAACCATTTATCAACTCATGAAGATCAACACACATCACTTGAATTGCATGATCTCTTGTCTTCCCAATTTTGAAGAGTGGCTAGCAAAAATGGACCTCATGTGTCATGTCATAGTTTTGCCCCAAGAAAAAAGACATTTATTGAATAGTACTGAAATACGCAAAACTCTGCTCAACTTTAAAAGTAAACTAAAGTATAATTCTTTCAGTTAGATTTATTTTAAAGGGTTTTTTAAGGGAAGCAAATTTGCACCACTGGAGATTTGGAAAAAAATAAAAAATAAAAATTATTTTCTAACATAAAGTAATTTTTTTCATCAAATAAATATATTCAGAATAAAGGTCAGAATTTTAAAAATATATTTTTTTATGTGAAATGGCGCAAATATAGTCAAATGGGAATTCATTTTAAGGATTTTCACACTCTCAGGGTTGCCACAAAATCTGTCCAGGAGGATTGTTGCAGAAGGTGCTGGAGACATCAGCTGTCTTCTTTAAGATACCACACTAAGTCCCGTCACATACACCCTCTCTATGCCCAGCCCTCCAACACCCTGAAGATAAAAAAAATAATATTTCTTTGACTTTAATTCAACACACATGCACACAAAATCCAGAGCTAGCTGCACTACTCAAGCAGCCTAATCTCTGCAGCGATGTTGGGATCTTACTGCAGTTTAGCCATGCTCAGCTGCACCAGGGCCACACAGCTCCACACATTCAACCAGCAGGCTTCACACTGGGACGAAAAGTGAAAAATAGTACGAGTGCTGTTGCAATGGAGCCAAAGAGAGAAGTTAGAGTACAAAAAGTGTACACGAGGTCAGCTTACACAAGACAAAGATGAAAGGAAATAAAAACAGTCAAGTTTGCGAAACTAAATGAGCCGAGGGGAGTCTCAGGAAGAAAAAGTCAGCCTACAAGAAGAAAACAGTAATGATAGGGTGATGCAATCCCTTTGTCTGTTGTGTCAAAGATAATGGCTGAGCCTCTCCCTCACTGGGTTGGTGTACTACATACTATCAGTCTCCACCTCATCGTTTCAGTCCGCCTACACCTCCTACCCCATTACTCCTTCCTGAGTTGGTAATCTCTTCCTCTTCATAGCTCTCTCCAGTTACATCCCTCCCCGTTTTTTCACGTGTTGCACTGCATATGGTTCTTCTTCCCTTCTATGTCTTTCCTTATCCATAATTCTTGCTTATGGTATTTACAGCATCCACCCCCTGCAAACCTGCCATGCCATCATGCATTCTGAGCCAACGGCAGAGGCTTTTGTGAATTATCCCTTTTATTTTAGCTGAGTCCTTGTGCTTGCGTGACTGTTTTATGGTGAACTGAGGTTCACACGACACCAGTGCAGATAGAGTCAATCATAGCATTTCAAAACGTACATTTCTCAATATCTGTATTGCTTTTGTCCAGAAAATGAAAATATAATTCGCCTTTTAGTCACTAATTTATTTTAAAATGTATTAATGTTTTGGTAAGCAGAGGAAAAATTTTTTTGCCTGCGGTAAACTTGCATGGGTCAATTACCTTCACAGCTAACTCTACATGCAGACACGCTCCTGCTCTCCAACACATGGTATTCCACTTCCTTATTTCCATCTGTCACCGTAAATGTTGGAAACGCATGAACCCAGGTTATTCAGAAATAAAGGCTGCACAGCAAAACCCAGGAAATGTTTGTATTATTGGGAACAAGTCTACTGTTATAGTTCTGAAAAAAGATCTAACTGTATTCAGTAAATAAAAAGACATTTATGGCATGAGAAAGAACACATTTTTTTGTGATGCTTATATTTGAGAGCACTCATCAGGATTTCCTGTAGCTTTCTTCAACAATAGCTTTTCATCTGCCTCCTTTTCCAAGCCCGAAATACAAACTATGTAATCCTGAAAAACATTGAGCTTTTTCAATTATCCTCCTACTTAGGCAACATTTTGCAATAAAGTCCCAGTAAAATACATTTGTGGTTGTAACATAACAAAATGTGAAAGAGTTCAAAGAGGTAAATGCCTTTGGTATGTACTTTATATTGAATATTATTCCAGTGTTACAGGTTGACTTTAAATTAAAAGAATAAAAAATCAAATGTAACAAAATCATGATATTTATTTGTTTTTACATTGTGTCAGACTTATCTGTTGTGCTTTGTCTATTGATCACCAAGTTCTCTGCCTGTGTATTTTTATACCATCCCTCCATGTCAGTGAAATGTCCAGACTGCCCTCAGTCACAGAGCAACAAACACTGCAGAAACGGCTTATTTTTTTTCCTATTATATAATCAGTACTTCCACTTCAATAAAATCACGCTAAATCATGGAAAATCTAAAACCGACACGGTGGACATGTTAATGGAAGAAAAGACTTGCAAAGCATCAAACAAAAGAGCTGCTTTTTCAAAACTTATTTCACACTGCTTCCATATTTTTCTGTTGTTGTTTTCCATACCGTGCCAAAAACAAAATGTTAAATCTGCTAAACGGTACATGGAAACCAAGCATCATGTAATACAACTGCTAAAACAAACTTTGAGATGGTGAAAACTATCTCTACTATAACTACTGTTTGAACTCCTGTTTAGCTTGGTTTGTGTTTCCACTTGATGAAACATTTAAATCTGTTCATTTTGTATGTTCACCCACAGATATAGAAGATAACTAGCTGTTCACTGTCAATGTTTAAAACACTCACAAAATATGAAGCAGATTAAACTATGCTACAGTTGCACAACAAACTAGCCATAAAATGGGTAGCAACAAGGTCACAGCAATCATGTGAGTACATACGCATACACACACGCACACACACCTACTGTGATCATCACTAGAGGAGGGGCCTAGGGGGGCAATCAGAGGAAAAAAGATGAGAAGGATGGGTGAGAACAGAAGATGAAAAGAGAGGCACACTGAATGGAGGATGACAGGGGATAAAGGAGAGAGGTACAAACAAGGGGAGGCAGAGAATACGAATATCTACTAGATTTATATTGCTACAAGAATTGAGTATACAGTAATAATTCAAAAGACACTTTTTAAAATATAAAGTTGCTGCACAGATACATTTGTCACTTCAATTCAAAACATGACAGTTTGTTCTGTTTCTCTTTTGAACACTAAAAAATTGTGTTCAAATTCTTTAAGCTGACTTAAAAAAAGAGTAAGCAATAAAAATAAATATGAGTATGCATGCCCGTCTTTGATAGATTTCCTGGCTGTAACTCAGATTTTCAACGTTTCCATGACTCTGTCTGCATCAGGTGTTTTGCATTGTCATGCCTTGCTGTAGCGGTTAGTATCTAAGGGCTGTAAGTCCGATTTAATGTCCTCTCTACTCTGGTTCTGACACAGCAAGTCAAATGCATGTAAACAGCTCTGCAGTGATGGATTATACACCTGCAGCTACTGGGAACGCTGAAACTCCACTTCAACTCACAGAGTACACAGGGAATACCAGCTTGTCTCTTAAGCTGCACACACACACAGAAACCCATACACACAAAACACACAGAGACCATTGGACTGAAACACTTCCAACACGACATTTAGGATTCTAGCCAATCTTCAGCTGGGTTGACATTTAACCTGCACTGATATTGTTTTCAGTCAGGTGGACGTTGTCCTGTGAGCTCCAGCAACAGTGTGGATCAATGCAACACATTTCCCTGATTCATAATCATACTAGCTGTATAAACATCCCTCCTGGTCAGGTGCAGTGTTGTTTGCCACCTCAAATGCAAATCAGACATTTCAAATTTCAATTTAATAAGCTTGAGACGATGTGTTATTTTCCTTTCAGGGAACAAGTAACACTAATTTGCTTTGGTCTAATACATAATTCCGATAATATACATTGCTCTTTGTGACACTAAGGTGATAAAATGTGAAAAAAACATTTAGTGCCATAAGTACTTTAACAGTGTGGATCATTTGCCTGCCTTCCTGGATGATATCAGTAGAATATACCAACAGCAAAATCTAAACACCAACTGGGATCTTACCTAGCCATCCTGAGCTGGAGTTTGGGACACACATGTCTGTCTCTGCACTGGGCAGGACAAATCCCACCACAAACACTTCCACACCATCTGACATGAGTGCCAGTCCCAGTACAAAGAACAGCTGCCACTGGAAGCTCCCATGGCCACACTCCTGCATGATCAGCTCATACTGCTGGGCCAGCTCCTCTTCATCTGCCTCCCTCTCCTGCTCCAGCTCACTGTGGTCCCTCGTTGCATCTGACATTGGCTGTCCCAGCGCCACCTGTCCTTCCTTATGCTTCTTGTCTCCGGCTGAGGGGATCCCCTGGTACTCCCCCTCATAGATCTCATCCTCGTCATCATGGCCCTCTGTGGCATCGCTGGAGCCCTCCTCATTGTCACGGTAACTCTCTCCTTCGTGTCCTTTCTGGTTGCGGTAGAAATCCTCGTCTTCGTCCTCCTCGTCCTGGAATCGCGTGTAGTTGCGATGAGATGAGTACTCCTCCGCAGCACGGTCGACCACCTTGTTGACTTTCTTTGCTGTGTGCCGCTTGGCCTCCTTGACCATGTCCTTGGCTCCCTTAACCAGAGAAGTCCTGTTATTGTACGTGTCCTCCATAGTGGCTCTAAATGTTGACCTTTCCTGGTAGGTTGGAGGGCTGAATGAAGAAGGATGGAGATTTGTGGCTATCAGAGGATCTAGAGATGCTGCACTCTTGAGTTACAACAGGAGATAACCCTCAAAGTCTCCAGCAATCACCGTCATCAGCTGGGCTAAAAGACACAGGGGAAAGATAAATTACAGACAAATAAGTACAAGAAGGGAACAGGGAAGAACAGATTGGAGACAAAAGAGAAAGAAAGTCACATCTAGTGAGATTATTAATAGATACCAGCACTACATCCATAATCATCCTCTAATAAAAGACAACTTCCCACTGAAGACTCATAACCTCTTTAATCATCCTCACACTCTCCTCCCAGGCCTTTTAATCATTTAGATTGATGTGAGACAGCATCACTTTTTTTTGTAAAGCTCAGTTTTTATTTAAATAAAAATTCAATTTCCAGAGAGTCTCTCCTTGTTCTATATTTCATGAGCTGGCATTGGTTCTGAGGCGGTGATTATTTCAAGCTGAAATGCTGAATCTGCTGACTCACAATCGGGTTTGTGAAAAGGAATCTAATAAACAAGGATCAGTATGAAATTCAATTAATGGGACGCAGGCACCCATCTGTGCGCTTATCTATAATGTTATTGTCAAATGACTTAATGTGTACGTCATACATATTTGCTATGTCAACATTCTATACTAATTCACTGTCATGGCTAAGCGTGATGTGCTTATTTAATCTGTAGAGCGCTCAACCATAGATAAAAATAATAATTTTAAAAAAACATTATTGCAGTAACATGAACTCACACTAAATAACTCTAGAAAATTTCAAACTTCACTGGAAACATTTAATCAACAGGATTGAGGAAATACCACATTAAGACATAATTATTTCCTACAGAATTGACTTTGCTAGCCTGAAGCATTTTATTAAAACATCCAATAAGTAAACTATGTTCTGTTTTACAAATGTGTAAATATGACTTGAGACAGAGGAATGTTGCTTTTAGCTAGCGGACACTAATCTGGACTAAGAACCATATTTATCTTGTAACTACACAGTTAGCAGGATGCAGCAGAAAAGCGTGGAAACTACGGGGAGTGACAAGTGCCAAATTACAATAAACAAATAACTTACTAAATAATTATTTAAATGTGTCATTATTTTTGTAAAACTAGAAATAAATACAGACAAAATAAATAAATACAGAATTAATTATATGTGCCTCAATTAAATGTTTTGATTTTATTTTAAAGGCTAGGTGTAATTGTTTCATGATTTAATAAATCATTTCATGTTCCTGTTCTGGATCACAACATTACATAATTTAACCTGTAAACTTCACCCATCAAATTCAGTGGGCAGGATTAGACATTTTATTACAAGTTTGCTAAAACTCTGGGTTAATGTCTTTGCTGTCTTTGGTTCTTTGTGCAGTATTAATGGTACATTTAAATAATTATTTCATACGTTATTTATTTATTGTAGCTTAGTACTCTTCACTATTCATAGGCATCTTGGTGTCAGAAAGTCTTAATAACAATTATTAAACACTATCTGCATGCCAACCTGTAATGAGTACATGGCATGTCATTTGAAATACCACCACATGAAAAAAATATGGTGGCTTCTATCAAAATGCTGAAATATATTGTCTTTCAGTTAGATATTGATTTAAAACATAGGGCCTAATCTGCACAGGGTCCACCTGATACAAATCTATATTCTTTCATGGTTATCTTACATAAATCCCATAGAAAACTTCTCTCTGCATGTGTTGATCATGTGAAATATAAAAGGCCAGGTCTGTCCAAAATGCCTTGTGGTTATTTGTGGCAGAACAGCGCTGAACAGGGAACGAACAGATTTGGGAAGTCAGAACAGGCAGATGATGCAAATCAACACTTTTAAAAAATTTATAAGGCTATAAATTCAGTGACGAAATAAAAGCTTCTTTAAAACAAAAAAAATAATAATAATGCAAAATATTTGTATTTTATTAACCACAGTTTTTTTTAATGTTGTTTTTATGGTAGATATGATAGAAAACATCTAGCAGCTTTTGATCAAAAGGCAGTCATTAAACGTGTCTAAATACAGTCAGGGTATTTGAAGAGTTACATGTGTCTCATTTGTTACTGAAAATATACCGAAATATTTTCTGGACCAAGAAAATATAAAGCAATTGCATCCATCTGTAAATGAATTTAAACATAATGAATGAATAAAGTACTCCTTCCTAAGTTCAGACTTCAATAAAATGCAATTTTATTTATAAAGCGCTTTATGAGGTGTCTGCACTGGGAACTAACGTTCAGAGTAATGGCAACTAAACATTTAATATTAAAAACTAAAAAAGTCCTGCCCCATTGTTAATGTATCAAAGACTCTAATATATTAAAAGAATTATGAAACGTTTTTTTTGTCAAAAACGTTTCATAAGGTAAGTTGCATAATTATGCGAAGGGTGGGGATGCTCAGAGCTGCCAAGTGTCTGTGGTTCCAGTGAGTCTAAGAGCTCCTTGCTGCTGCCTCTAATGAACACTGAAGCCCTGTCAGGAGGACACAAATCACAGGACCGTCTCCAGCTTCCATAATGCAATTTTACTGGGCAAAATGACATTGCTTATTCAAGGTGACTTTGCTAATCTCTTTTGGCTCAAAGGAAGGGTTTTGTAGTAACGACTACCCCCTCTGTTCAAAGACTGATGATGTCTGCATTGAGGCTGGCCTTCAATATTAACTACTTGCTGCTTTTTTTTGGAATCTAATTTTATTTTATTTTTTTTAAATCTCACTCCTGATCCTTCCAAATAGATGCATACTGTTTAGTTTTTTTCCCTTCTTTAAGCAACCAAAAATGTTCTAATGGATACATTTTAGGTGTGTTGAGGGAAACATTGTTCCCTCCTATCTAAATAGTTAAGTTTGTTAAGGAAAACATACTAAATTCTGGCCGCAGAGCTCCTTAATTGCACATGTTAAAGTTCGGCAGTGTCAGTGAACTGGAATGATCTGTTGCTTTAGGATTAAGGCGAAACGGACAATTTTAGCTTAATAAACACGGCAGGTGGTGGATCTTGGTGAACCCTGTCTTTCAGAGAATCAACAGAGTGTACGGTGAGGCGTACTGTCAGCCGTGATGAAGCTCTGAGGAGACCCTCGACCACACAGGCGACCCACCCTCACCTGACCGGGCTGACGTCGGGCTGACGAGACCCCGACATCTCAGACAGCCTGAGCAATCACAATCAAATTCTGTGACTGCCATTTTTATTTTCTGTTTTCTCAAACCACAATCTGTAGCTCTCTATCTTTTATTTTCCTTTTCTACAGGTTAATTTCCATGGATGAATGGATGTTATGATCATTTTATTTCATAGTAAAGCTAAGCAAGCTAGGTGAAGAAATGCATTTTAAAAAAACTTTACGTGAAGTATCATGTGGCCATTAAGAGAAGACGAAAGATTTAGATTTTCGAGGTTCAGAGCTGCATATCCAATTGTCCTTCATTCAGGAGAAAATTTAAGTTAAACTTGTTATAGAGACCCTTTATGTGTTTCATAAAATTGATCTATTTGACAGTTTCTCTGTAGAGATTTGTCAAAAGTGACAGAACAATGGAGGTTCAAAAAAGAGAGGAAGAAATACAAAATAAATAATCAAAACAGTGATGGTTTTTGATAAGCAAAGTCCTTCAATTCCTTTTCCTACATGTTAAAACTATTTCTCTGTGATGGGATAGTGGAATACTTTAATGTCCCTCTTGAAACAGGAATTCTTGCAACCTCAATAAGATCCGACCCATCCTGCTGCTTTCAGACAGAAGCGAACGTGCTGAGATCCGATGGGCAGTTTGTTCTATCAGCATCAGAAAAAGCAGGTCCGTTTCCTAAGTGGACAGAACCACACATGATCCCATCGACACAGAAAGCCCGTGACCTCATCTGGAAAGCGGAGGTAGCCTGGGACGTCTCCGGTCAGGAGATTTCATCAAACACTGATGCTATTACCGACTCTAGAGAGAAAGAAGAGAGGACGGTTGTGGAAAATAAAGAAAAGTTTAACGCTGGGTGTTTCATAGGAATTATATCATCCCTGGACTTTGCCACAAATTATAAGCAACTTCACAAGCTCAAATTATTTTAAGCTATGCTACATCATGCAAAATCATCATGCCCATGGAGGAGCATCATGCTCCTCCATGGGCTGCCACCTTATCGTGGTGGAGGGGTTTGAGTGTCCCAATGATCCTAGGAGCTATGCTGTCTGGGGCTTCATGCCCCTGGTAGGGTCACCCAAGGCAGACAGGTCCTAGGTGAGGGACCAGACAAAGAGCAGCCCAAAGACCCCAATGATGAAGGAAAACTTTGGACTTGGTGTTCCCTCGCCCGGACGCGGGTCACCGGGGCCCCACTCTGGAGCCAGGCCTGGAGGGGGGGCACGATGGCGAGCGTCTGGTGGCCGGGCTTTTACCCATGGAGCCCGGCCGGGCTCAGCCCGAAGAGGAAACATGGGCCCCCCCTCCCATGGGCCCACCACCCGTGGGAGGGGCCAAAGGGGTCGGGTGCAGTGTGGGATGGGTGGCAGCAGAGGGAGGGGACCCTGGCGGTCCGATCCTCGGTTGCAGAAACTGGCTCTTGGGACGTGGAATGTCACCTCTCTGGTGGGGAAGGAGCCGGAGCTAGTGCGTGAGGTCGAGAGGTTCCGGCTAGAAATAGTCGGTCTCACCTCGACGCACGGCTCTGGTTCTGGAACCAGTCTCCTTGAGAGGGGCTGGACATACTTCCACTCTGGAGTTGCCCAGGGTGAGAGGCGTCGGGCAGGAGTGGGCATACTTGTTGCTCCCCATCTCGGCGCCTGTACGTTGGGGTTTACCCCGGTGAACGAGAGGGTAGCATCCCTCCGCCTACGGGTGGGGGGACGGGTTCTGACTGTCGTTTGTGCTTACGGGCCGAACGACAGTTCAGATTACCCACCCTTTTTGGAGTCCTTAGAGGGGGTACTGGAGAGTGCTCCTCCTGGGGACTCCCTTGTTCTGCTGGGGGACTTCAACGCTCACGTGGGCAATGACAGTGAGACCTGGAGGGGCGTGGTTGGGAGGAACGGCCCGCCCGACCTGAACTCGAGCGGTGTTCTGTTGCTGGACTTCTGTGCTCGCCATGGATTGTCCATAACGAACACCATGTTCAAGCATAAGGGTGTCCATATGTGCACTTGGCACCAGGACACCCTAGGCCGCAGTTCGATGATCGACTTTGTCATCGTTTCATCGGATCTGCGGCCGTATGTCTTGGACACTCGGGTGAAGAGAGGTGCGGAGCTGTCCACTGACCACTACCTGGTGGTGAGTTGGCTCCGGTGGTGGGGGCGAAAGCCGGTCAGACCTGGCAGGCCCAAACGTGTTGTGAGGGTCTGCTGGGAACGTCTGGCGGAATCCCCTGTGAGACGGAGCTTTAACTCCCATCTCCGGCAAAACTTCGAACACGTCCCGGGGGAGGTGGGGGACATGGAGTCTGAGTGGACCGTGTTCCGTGCCTCCATTGTCGAGGCGGCCGATCGGAGCTGTGGCCGCAAGGTTGTCGGTGCCTGTCGCGGCGGCAACCCTCGAACCCGCTGGTGGACACCTTCGGTGAGGGATGCCGTCAGGCTGAAGAAGGAGTCCTATCGGGCCTTTTTGGCCTGTGGGACTCCGGAAGCAGCTGATGGGTACCGGCGGGCGAAGCGGCATGCGGCTCGGGCGGTTGCTGAGGCAAAAACCCGGGCGTGGGAGGAGTTTGGAGAGGCCATGGAGAAAGACTTCCGTACGGCTTCGAGGCGATTCTGGTCCACCATCCGGCGTCTCAGGGGGGGGAAGCGGTGCAGCACCAACACTGTTTATAGTGGGGATGGTGTGCTGCTGACCTCTACTCGGGACGTTGTGGGCCGGTGGGCAGAGTACTTCGAAGACCTCCTCAATCCCACCAACATGCCTTCCACTGAGGAAGCGGAGCCTGGGGACTCTGGGTTGGGCTCTCCAATCTCTGGGGACGAGGTCGCCGAGGTGGTTAAAAAGCTCCTCGGTGGCAGGGCCCCGGGGGTGGATGAGATCCGCCCGGAGTTCCTTAAGGCTCTGGATGTTGTAGGGTTGTGTTGGTTGACGCGACTCTGCAATGTCGCATGGACATCGGGGGCAGTTCCCCTGGATTGGCAGACTGGGGTGGTGGTCCCCCTGTTCAAAAAGGGGGACCGGAGGGTGTGCTCCAATTATAGAGGGGTCACACTCTTAAGCCTCCCTGGCAAGGTCTATTCAGGGGTCCTGGAGAGGAGGGTCCGTCGGATAGTCGAACCTCGGATTCAGGAAGAGCAGTGTGGTTTTCGTCCTGGTCGTGGAACGCTGGACCAGCTCTACACCCTCGGCAGGGTCCTGGAGGGTGCATGGGAGTTCGCCCAACCAGTCTACATGTGTTTTGTGGACCTGGAGAAGGCGTTCGACCGTGTCCCTCGGGGAGCCCTGTGGGGGGTTCTCCGGGAGTATGGGGTACCGGGCCCTTTGATACGGGCTGTCAGGTCCCTGTATGACCGGTGTCAGAGTCTGGTCCGCATTGCCGGCAGTAAGTCGGGCTCGTTTCCGGTGAGAGTTGGACTCCGCCAGGGCTGCCCTTTGTCACCGATTCTGTTCATCACTTTCATGGACAGAATTTCTAGGCGCAGCCAAGGTGTTGAGGGGATCCGATTTGGTGGCCTTAGGATCTCATCTCTGCTTTTTGCAGACGATGTGGTCCTTTTGGCTTCATCAGATCGTGATCTGCAGCTCTCGCTGGAGCGGTTCGCAGCCGAGTGTGACGCGGCCGGGATGAGGATCAGTGCCTCCAAATCCGAGGCCATGGTCTTGAGCCGGAAAAGGGTAGAGTGCCTTCTCCGGGTCAGGGGGGGTGTCCTGCCCCAAGTGGAGGAGTTTAAGTATCTCGGGATCTTGTTCACGAATGGGGGAAGAAGGGAGCGGGAGATCGACAGGCGGATTGGCGCAGCGTCTGCTGTCAAGCGGGCGCTGTACCGGTCCGTCGTGGTGAAGAGAGAGCTGAGCCAAAAAGCGAAGCTCTCGATTTACCGGTCGATCTACGTTCCCACCCTCATCTATGGTCATGAGCTTTGGGTCATGACCGAAAGAACGAGATCGCGGATACAAGCGGCCGAAATGGGTTTTCTCCGTAGGGTGGCTGGGCTCTCCCTTAGAGATAGGGTGAGAAGCTCAGTCATCCGGGAGGGACTCAGAGTAGAGCCGCTGCTCCTTCACATCGAGAGGAGCCAGTTGAGGTGGCTCGGGCATCTGGTCAGGATGCCTCCTAGACGCCTCCCTGGTGAGGTGTTCCGGGCACGTCCCACCGGGAGGAGGCCCCGGGGAAGACCCAGGACACGCTGGAGGGACTATGTCTCTCGGCTGGCCTGGGAACGCCTCGGGATTCCCCCGGAGGAGCTAGAAGAAGTGGCTGGGGAGAGGGAAGTCTGGGCCTCCCTTCTGAAGCTATCATGCAAAATATGTAGAGCCCCAGAACAGGCTGACATTTGTCTTTCTAAAGTAAGAAATGTTAATATTAAACCTATATTTTCTGTTATTTCAGCTGAGGGTTAATAATTTCTATTATGAAATTTTCTGATCCAAAGTAAAATAATAAAAAAAAGAATTTAAATCATAAAACATAAAGGAAAATATAAGTGTAACCTTCTCTGTCACGATGTGTTATACACTACAACTGGTGGAGTTTAACTAACTGATGTGGAATTTTAATATATTTTGTCATTTTATTCAACATCTATGTGTAGAAATTGCATAGGTCCAGCAGCTAAAAGACATTTTAAAAATAATTTAATATAATTTATAAAGTGTACTTAATTAAGAAATAGTATTTTTTTTACTTAACCACTGCTAAGATTAAGATTATTAGTAATGACCGTCTCAAAAGCTAAGCTTGCTGGCAAGTTAGCAAAGAAACCCCACTATACTACTTCGAGCAATGCACTAAAACTTCACCACTGGTCTTCACCATTCCTTACTAATAGGTTTGCACTTATTCATAATAAAGTCCACTTCTGTCTTAGTTACTAGATGCAATTTTTAGTTGAATACTGTAACAATGCCTAAAAGGACAGTTGATCCAGAGTGCTGCTGCTCAAGTTCTCGATAAAACCAAGAAGATAGAGCACATCACCCCAGTTCTACAGACTTTGAAATACTGTTGTTAGATTATAAATCAATGATTTATCACTTGTCTTGCCTTGTATCAATGAATACCTCAATGAATGTGAATCATGGCTGAATTAAACATCTTCGAATATTTTTTTTCACCAACAGAATGAAAGCTTTATAGCTCTTAATATATGTTTTCAAGAAAAACAATAAAAAGGTGAAATAGTACTTTTTCTTTAGACAGAGTAAGAATGTGCCATGACACATTGCAACACAGCTGCTTGCAATGGTGACTTGCAGGATAGAAGGATAGATGGAAGGAAGGATGTGTGAATCAGATACTAACTTCAGCTTCATTAGGCAGCTCAGGTGTAAGACCCATCCATCCATCCATCCATTTTCTAACACCCTAGTCCCTAGTGGGTCGGGAGGGCCGCTGGTGCCTATCTCCAGCTAATGTTCCGGGTTAGCAGGGTTCACCCTGGACAGGTCGCCAGTCTGTCGCAGAGGTGTAAGACCATCCTTTCTTACCAAGCTTACAACATGAATAACACAGATTGTTAAACACTCAACCTCCTTGATGAAAAAATAACTTCAACTGACTAAAACTTTTCTTTTTTGCTTCCTTTTGCCCTTTCCCAAGGGATGACACCCTGAGTGGACACCCATACTGTCCATATTAAACCACCACAGAGTAACTAAACAGACTCCTGTTTAGAGGAAAAACCTTTAATGAATTTTAAGTAGGAATAAATAATGCATTCAGCAGCTTGCAGTCACTTTACCCAAAGTTTTTTTTTTCTCTCTTTTTCTTCGAGTGCTCTCATCAGTGTTAACCCAGCAGGGCAGCCATAGCGATGCAAACAAAGCACTTTGCCACAGATTTCCAGTTCACCGGCTGTGCGCCTGTCAATCGCTCGCTGCTTCTTGAGGTGCAATTCAGGGATGACTCAGTTGCCTGCTCTCACATCCTCTCTCCTGTTTTTTGGCGGCAGTGCAGAGTGCTTTAACCGCCTGAGGGCAGGTGGCTTCACGGCACAAAAGCATGAACGATCCGCAGCCAGCTCCGCTCCACGAATAAGACTTACAGTATAGCGGGGCTGCTATCACAAACTACACAACCTGGACATTAGAGCGAGATAAGAAATGTTTGCAACTAGACAGCGTCAAAACTATAGGGGGATTCTACAACGCGTATTTTATGTACTTGATCATTTTTGTCAGTTTGTTTGTTTGTTTGTTTCTTTGCAGACGTATTCGCATTAGGGAGATTAAAAACAGGAAACAAACAAACTTCTAATAAATTAAGATGAAAAAAAAAACTTAGCCCAACATCTGCTATGTTTGGAAATGAAGCTGAAAAAGTGCAAACAGGGTGGCACGCACAACCACCAACTCATGCTCTTCAGTCATCACGTTCAGCAGCTTTAAAATAAAAAGTATTTTCCTACCGTCTTTATGGCGTGAAGAGTGGACTGAGCTGAAAGTAACCCATTGCAGCACACTCCGTTATCCCGTCATGGTAAGTAGTGAAGCTCTTTCTGGGATTTTTGGTTTTTTTCCCCCCCGATGAGGAGCAGGATCGGAGGAAACTGCCAGCGCACGACAGGGTTTTCTTTTCTTTTTTTTTCCCCCTCCCCTCCGATGCAGTCCTCTCTGGCTGCATGCAGCACTTCGGGAGATGAGAGAGTGTGGTTGCAGGAGAGCCAGAGAGAGGGGGCAGTGTAATCAATAATTGTATTTCATTGAGTGATGCGGGTAATTCCGTCTGATGGAACAATCTCGTTAGGAGACTGACGTGGAAAGCTGCAACGCATGAATGCTAAACAGAGAGGGAAATGTGACATTTTGGAAGTCAGGAAGAGCTTCTGCTGGCTCTCTAACATATTGAACTCCAGCTCAGTATGTTTTGGGCTAATAGGAGCAAAGGCGCAATGTGCGTTTTGTGGTGGAAAATGAATTGCAAGTCTCAAAGACATCCCTAGTGAAGCATAGTAGCGGCACGTGGCATGCAATGTGGATTTTTATTTTTTTTTATTTATTTTTTTTAATGAACCTGAGAAGCTGCTCGGAATTGATATAGCTGAGCTCTGTTGTTTATCAGCTGCAGAGCAAAGTTTTTAAATTATTTTGAGCAAATACTGACTTGACTGAGGGGGCGCTGACCTCACTATAAGTAGAGGGTTATTTTGCAAATTCTTTCAATCGTGTATATTTTCTGCTTTTAACCTCCCTTCTGTGATTTTCTGGATCAGCCTTAATCATTTATGCTAAACACTATTTGGAAGTTCGCTTTGCACCTTAGAAGCATCTCTGTAGCTGCACGTTGCATGTATATTTATTTCTGCCACCGTCCATAGTGCTAACAGATCAACACCTGAGCGTTTTAGCAGCTGAGTGGTTCAGTTTTGGGACTCAATTAAAAGCTTTCGTTATGTATTATTCATTACTGCCACCACTTCTCTCAAAATCCAGGTGCACCATTAAATATGTCCTGTGCATCATTCTTAAAGGAGCACGTTTTTGAAACACCTTTTTAAGCCTTTTCCCTAATTGTACATTATCTTCTGAATAATAAAATGGAAAAGAGAGCAGCGGCATATAAAGATAGCACAACACACTCAACACCATAAACATTCACTAGATTTGATCTATAGAAAATAATGTTTTGTTTCTTCTTTTTGTTTTTTTGTTTTAATAGCTGTTTGTCTAAAAAAGTCACAAATGTGTTTAGAAAAAAAAACACTGAACGGATAAATCATTTGAAATAAGAGCAATAATATAAAGTTCATAATGATGATGCAAAATAGATTTTTTTTTCAGCTTCATATCACCTCATAATGTTATTCCCTCATCAAAAATATACATGTTGAGTTGCTTTGATTCATTCATAGATGTTTGAGTGCGTAAAACGTTTGTTCTCACCAAACGCCACCTATTTCCACGCAGCTCCTCCTTGGAGCCGAAGACTCCAGCTGAGCATCTGCATCACAGATCAACTCTCCCCCACGGCCCACATATCCCTCCCGTTCCTCCAGAATCTGTCATTACAAAATTGGCTGTGGAATGTGAATGACAGTATAATTTCCTCTATTATCTCCTGGGACTGAAGAAAAATGTTGAACAATTTGAGAAAAGTTTTACTCATTTGAGAAACATCGTCAACTTTTACATTACTGAAATTGATTGCCTACGTTGTTGTTATTAACAATTCATAAGGCTAATATTAAAATTTATAGCTATTGTTCTCTCAAATTAAGTTAGAACATGTTTTTGGCTCCAGGCTTTGCTCCGGGAATCTGATCACATTAAAAAAAATTGCATTCTCTAACTTCATTCATAGATAAAGTTCCCAGAAGATGCCATCATACACTATTCTCAGCTTGACCAACGAGAGAGTAAAACTACTGAATATCACATAACAGAGATGAAAAAATCTATCTTCTTTTTTACAACTATTTCATACATTATAGCAATCTCAATAGACGAGCTGACTCTTTAGCTGAAGTGTGAAACAGTGACTCCCTTTAAACCTGGTACTTCCGATCCTAATGCCTTTGAAACCGAGGACTGATTCCCTGAGAGAATAGAGGGAGGGGAATGAGGGGAATAGCCAACTGATGCAAGCACCAGGACATCCAGCTCTACAGTATTTATATCACTGAAGGCTTGAAGCTACACCAACACAGTTAGAGATTCTGCTGCACTGTCCCCTGCAAAAATGATTGTGTATCTGGTCGGGCTATTTCTGGTGTAAACACCAAGATAGCAGAGTGATATTAAGCGTGCATCATTTTCACTTCAAACATCACAGGATAATATAGTAACACTGTGTAAACGGGATAAACAAAGGCTTGCAAACGCATGGATAAAAAGAAAAGTGCAGTTTTTATTACCTGAATTTGAACCAGGAAGTAGTGACTTGGTGTTTAGGACTGTGCCATTATTTGTTCTGATTGTTTCTGTTGTAAAACAAACCTCCCTCAAGCCATGAGACTCCATTTACTTCTGCAGGAGCAGTGGGGAGCACTTAGCTTAATGTACAGGACAGTAGAATGACTGTCACACACACACACACACGTAAAGAGGCAGAACACTGCACATGAAAGAGACTGCTCTCTCTCTTATCCTGGTCACTAAAGCAAGCACACACGCAAAAGAGATGCTAAAGGATTTCCAGTGTTACAATGAAAACACTCTTCTAACATGTTTGAACCATAGCTGATAAAGATCTGGTGTAAAGTGCAGGACATGCAAACATTCAAAGCAAAATTATCAAATTGATTGCTATGTCAGCAGAATCTGGATTGTTGCTACAAATAATTTTTGTTCTTTATGCCTGAACTGAGGGGTCACATATCCGGCACACAACAACCGCAAAAAAAATAACAAATAATTTTGTGCAAATGTTTTTAAGCACAACCAGCTCGACTTGGCTCATTTGTCACACTTCTACTGAATCTGTAAGGCAACAGCCTGGATAAAGCTTGGAGCACTGACCCCGTTAGTGAACAGATAGCCTTTGCAGCTAAGCAAGTCAAGTCAACATAATGAGTCCTGTTTGGCAAAACCTGGCTGTTTTAGCACCAGTTGAGTTTATTGTTTCTTACTAAAAGTGCAATAAAAAATAGCTCATTCCGGTTTTTCTTTTGGTAAATAATGCAAACATATGTAAATGTTAATGAAAGAAATTAATTTCAAGCTAACTAGTTAAATGTACTATGTGGTGGTAAAGTTTAATTTCTGTCTCACCTGACCAGAACACCTTCTTCCTCATGTTTGTTGTGTCTCTATGCAGCTTGTGACAAAATACCAATGGGATTTCTTATGGCCATTTTTTTTTAACAGTAGCTGTCTTCTTTTTTGTTTTCCAATAAAAGCCAGAATTGTGGAGTGCTCACTTGTGCTGTCAACAGCTACTCCTGCCTTAGCAATAAATGACAGTAGAAAAAATATTTTCCATTTTCCAACTTAGATGTCAGCATATTTCCCTGAGTTCCTGCTCATAATATTAACTTAAAATATTGGGTGTTATTACGGTAGTTAAACTTAAATAATACAGAATCGGCATTTTCTGTAAATTATATGTTTGTAGTATAATTTCTAGCTTTGTAAATTATACGTTTCTCTTTTGTTTATTACTCAGTGTTTAACTTCAGGTACCTAACTTGTTCCGTCCAACTGAATTACACCCCAGTGTCTCAGGCTATGCTGACTCTGACAGGTTTTCTTCCAGGGTTTCTCTGTATTTAGCTGGTTGCATCATTTTCTCCATCTCTGCTGAAGAAAACTGTTTTCCCCTGCATGATGCTGCCACCAGGATGTTTCACAGTTTTTCACATTTATGGGTAGTTTTGGTTTCATTTAATCAGATAACCTTCCTCCACATTCTGTCATATTAAATGATATTAAAAAAAAAAAACAAAATGTAAAAAAAATAATAAAAATGCCTTTACAAGTTAACTTTTAGAAAATCACCTTCTCTTATTAAAAAAATATGTTTTTTTTTCATTGTATTTCTTGTGAAGCAAATTCCAGTCCTTGTTGTCTCTGTTCTTACTTGTTCTCCATGCGTGAAACTGATCACAAACTGGATGTAGCGCTGCTTCTGCCTGTGATCGATTTTCAGTAAGACACGATCACAGACTGCCATAACTCTTCAGGACAACCACTAATGGGCTGTCATCAATCGTAACATCGTCAACTCATTTTTCTCACATATGAGACAATAATGACCCCTCTCTGAAAGACAGTGGAACCTGAACGTGTTGTAGAGTTATTTGTCCCTGCTTGCTGTTTTCATATTAGTTTTCATTACTTGTTGATGGAGCAGGACTTCCCCCATAGGACAGTCTAATCCATCACTTATTTTCTGCCAGTGACACCAATGTCCTTTGATGATGCTTGCATTAAATTCATCATAGCTGTTAAGCACTGCTCTGTGCAGTCTGGAATCATTTTATACAGCATTAAACAACAGATGAGATGCAACAAGGCAGAATATTTCTTTCATTACATGTGGATGAAAATGATGAAACGAGATGAAGGGATCAGCTGGAGTAGCCGACATTAAACACAGAGAGCTCACTAGTCAGCCTGAGCTTCTGTCTCAACAAAGCAGAAGCTCTGCAGTGTCCAGATTAGCTGTTGTTTATTTGAATTAAGATGCACAGCAAACAGATGCATCTCCAATGTTTCTTTCATGTTCTCAATAAAGCTGGTGCTGCAGTTATTCTGAATGGATCTCTGGACTATAGCAAATGCATGAACAACTACAAGTCTAAGCGAATGCATTTAAAACAACATTGGCGCACGTCAGTAGTGGGAATTATTCATGCAACATGTAGAAAGCTTCACAGATTTGTACGTTCATTTAATGAATGAGTGTTCACCTGTAGCTACACTCAAACAATTTCTCATTGTATTATAGTCTGATCTTCACATAAAAGCTAATATGCGCACAATGGGATCTGCAATGTCAACAGTTTTAAAGGTGAGTTGATTTGAAATTGATAGAACACAAATCTGTTGTGTAGTCTTGCTGTGAAGGTGAGTTTTGTCTCTTTACTGCTCAGTTGAGCACGACCAAGAAAGAGGGCTTTAATACAAATAAACAACACAGTTATTAGTTTTATTTAGTAAAAAAAAAAAAACACACACACACACAATTTTCATTCCATTTCAAAACTATTCCCTACTTTCTACTGATCTATTGCAAAAATTTCCAATAAAACACTAAAGTTTATGATTGCAACATGATAAATGTGGGAAAAGATTAGAAAGAGTAACACATATGTCATTCACTGTAAAAACACTACGTTACTTCAAACATTTGTTCCACCTACTTTTGCAAGGTCCTCTTTGGTCTCTTTTTTGTGGGTGCTTGGCTGAGCTTAAATACCAGAGGGAGGAAAGCTAAATGGATTGTAATTATTGTCCTGGAACAGATTGAACAGTCTATACACAAGAATGTGAGCTGAATATCGTTTCAATCACATAAGATGCATTTTGTTTTCTAGTAGGAAGGTACATTTTTAAAATGGGGTTTGAGGCAGTAATTCCAGCTTTAATCTAACAATCATCTAAAGTACCCAATTATTGTTTTGTCTACTGTCTGTGAGCTTTTAATTGAAGTCATTCTCTGTCGTCTGTGAGTAAATGCAACTCAGATGTATTCTGTTACTTTGCATTTAACAAGTGGATGTTCTACTTTGTCTAAATACTGATATGATTAATAATAAATTGATAAGGAATTAATACGTAATGCTGATTCCTTTGTTTTAATAATGGAAACACGAATTGCACACTTGTTTAATATGCCCTTTATAATGTAAAGGGGAATTAATTTAGATTAATTTCATTAATGTAAATTGATTGTATACAGATTCTTTTGTTTTGATAACGGATACATGAATTGTACACTTGTTTAATATCCCCTTTATAATCTCAGAAAGACTGATATAAATAAAACACAATATAAACAAAATGTTGATTATTTATAATGTGATAAATAGTTTTGTGTTGTGTGAGCTGAAAGCTGTTAACTTATGAACTGACAGTGATCAGTCAAATTTAGGTTCCTCTAACAATATCAAGGTTTGATTACAGAGATAATTGTAAAATCAAGAAATCTCCTAAACAGAACATGTCTGAGATTAATAAATTAAAAATAAATAAATAAAATAAAATAAAAAAATACTGGAGAAAGAATCCAAAATTTAAGAGCAGATAAGAAACAAAGTCATTGCTGCCTACCAGACTGGACATGGTAACAAAGCCACTTCTGAGACTTTGAGACTCCAGAAAGCCACAGTGAGAGATATGATCTACAAATGAAGAAAATACTGAATAGCGGAGAACCTTCCCAGGAGTGGCCAAAAAAAGAACCCAGGACAACATCTAAAGCACTACAGGCAACATCTGTTAATGTTAATGTTCATCATGCAACAACAACAAAGAAACTGGGAAAAAATGGCCTCTGTAGAGTGACTCAAAGGCAAAAAAAATACTGTTGACCAAAAGAAACACAGAGACCTCAGACTGCCAACCCCTCCCCACAAAAAACACCTTGGTGATTTCCAAGACTTTTGGAAAATCATCTGCAGACTGGCAAAAAAAAAAGTGAAACTTTTTGGAAGGTGTGAGAATTGTGAAGTGTGACTAATGTGCAGGAAACAGATGAGACAGGAAAAAAGCTTAACAGCTTATTAAAAACACAGATGTTAAATGTACGGATCTTAGACTCCAGGGATTCATTCAGCAGACTCACTGGAGAAAAAGAGGGGAAGATTAGAACTGCTCAGGTGGTTAATACATTGGGGATGAGATCATCTTGTTAGTGGGGGCTGCAGTGTGGAGGTCAGCAGGTGGCAGTAGATCCTGAAGTGGAGGTGGCGGCTAAGGACAGATGACTTATTGTTGGAGGGTAAACAGGCAAGTATGGTAGTTTGGTCACGGAGGTCTCTTGACTTACTGTTGCAAGCAAAGACCAAACATCAAGGAGCAAAGAGAGAAACATTTCTGTTGGGGATACTGTGCAGGAACAAATCACATGTAAGGTTTCATGACAGAAACACAAAGGTTTGGATATTGGGACCAGAATGGTGATGAGACTGGAGGAACAACGATGCTGTGATGTGAGAAGAAGAAGAAGGAAAGATCAGGACAGACATAATGTGTTCTGTTGCTTCTTTAACAAAACTAACATTTTCAGACACTCACAACCCGGTAGTCAAACATGGTAGTGGTACTTTTCAGTTGCAGGTCGACCAATCACAGTTGATGGAAAAACGGATTGTTACCATGAATTAATATTTTATTAGAAGGAAATCCTTTTGTAGAATCTCCAGTCTTCAGGTAGTGATCCTAATGAGCTCAAGTTCACTAGAGTTGCACAACAGGATAGTGATCCGAAGCAAACCAGCAAGTCCTCCGTTGAATGGATGAAACTCCATTGAGACTGTTGTCATGACCTTCACCAGATATTCAGGCTTGCAAACCTTCTTATGTAGTTGAAGGAAAGAAATTCTGCTAAGAAGAGCGGTCCAAAACCCATTCAGAAGCAGTACAGAAGATATTACCAGTCATCACCACAAATCCTTAACAGCACTTCATGCTGCCGAGGGTGCATGGCGCACTCAGGTTTAAGGGGTTGATTACTTATTCACATAGGGCCTAGTTGGTTTGGATAGCATATTCCTCTTAATAAATTAAATTATCAGTTGAAAACTGTCTCTTGCATTTACTCTGGTTATCTTTATTTGATCTGCGCATTGAAGTATGGCAAAAAAGCAAAAATAGAAAAGAATTTGGAAAGGGAAAACACTTTTCACCTTAATCCAAAGGAACATGAATATAGACAATTGCCATTGTTATGTAATATAAAAAGAAAATACGAACGAAAGCTCAGACATGTTGCATAAAGGTGTAAAGAATTTCCCAAAATGATCATTTTACCAGACGTACACATGTGTGAATTGTCTGCTATAAAATGGAAATAAGTAATCCCTGGAGGTTACAGCTTCCTGTCATACAACAGGAAACCTGCACTCCCCGCCGAGCAGCTTGGATTATCCTTACAGTTATGCCTTCAGTTTAAAGCCTGCTTCGGCTGTCAACATGTGTACAGAGTAAAATGTGTGTGCGTAGGCGTGTGGGGATGTGTGTGTGGGTGGGTGTGGTGGGGTGTGTGGGGGGGTGTGTGCGTTTCTGGTGCTGCTTACAAAAAAATATTAATGCTGGTTATTAAACAGAGTACTAGATTTAGGCCAAACCTCACCAGAATCAGGCAAGTTTCTGCTTATTCTTTAAGGTCATTTTGTAGTCTTGTACCGGTGCTGACAGGGCATCCTCAGACAGCGAAGTACCATCAACCACGTGGTAAGGAGGCTCGAGTCCAACAGCTCCTCTTCCTGCACTGCCACAGCTGAGAGAGACCATATGTCTCCTCTCCCCAGAGTCTGTCAGAGCTCAGGAGTGCCAGGCCATTAAGACCTATTCCATGTGTTGTAATACTATTAAGCACTTCATCTTCAAACCCAAGACAAAATGTATATAAAATTTTCTACAATTGTAACAGAAATAGACTATGTACAGTTTACCTTTTATTTTTTTCTCAGTTGAAACCTATAACCTTTATCAGTCATTCAAACTGCAAAGTTCAGTTTATTTAGCATATAATCATGTGACTCTGCATTTTACAAAATACAGTATAGTCAAAGTCTTTATGCAAGCATACACTTTTTACCCAGAGTAGAACTGAATTATGATTTAAAGTGATCCACAGCTCCATGTCTTGAAGGTGTGCCTCTATTTGAAAACATAGGGACTGATTTTTTGTCTATTATTTGCAAACTTAGCTTTAACTTAGGCTGATTGGATGTTTTTGTGGTAACAAGCTAACACTGCGCTCTGTGAAGATTAATTTTCAAGCACCAGATTTTCACTTGAGCGGTATATCTTAGAGTGGACCAAATTTAACACTTTGGTTTTAGTAGTTCTGATCACATGTCAATTGTGGTTGTCCTGCTGGAAGGTGAACTTCTGCCCAGGTCTCATGATGATACCATCACCATGGAGATGGTGTGTTCAAGCTGATATGCAGTGTTAGTTTGTTACCACACGTAGCACCTTATATGCAAATTAATATTTAAGACAATATCAGTAATGTCTGGTAATGTCTTTATGGCTTATGGTAAATCTCAAAGAGGGATTTTATTGTCCTTTTCTTCAATAATCTGTTCCACTGGTCTATAAGATGCTGCTTGTTCACAAATGTTCCCTAACAAACATCTGAGGCCTTCATGAAACAGCTGGACTTATACTGAGGTCTGGTGGAGAAGTCATTTGGTTGGACTGGATTTTATTTAGCAATGGGTGCTGAATGCAAGTTGACTCCGTAGCTTTTAGCTATGCAAAACTCGCTGAGACACACCCCAAAAGATTGACAACAACCTGACAACAACCAAAAAAAATGCTAACAAATAGGGTTGCAATACATGCCAATTTTTTCTGAATTTTATTTGAAAAAAAGGGGAAGAAAGGAAACTGCATGTAATAGTGTGTCCTATACACAATTATAAGTTATATTTGATAGGTTTATTTTGTCATAACCTGCAAAGAATCAGCCAGAGACAGAGATTAGGTTTCTTTTGATTTCTTTTCTGCAGAATAGGAGAATTGAGAACAGACGCGACGAATCGCTGTCAAACACTGTCTGGACTCAATTCTGCCAGTTCTTTCTTTGCATTTCTCTTTATTGTATAGAAAAAGGAGGTTGGGCTTCTCTTCACACAGTCACACAGAGAATTGACCAACCGTCTTTACATTCTGAAACCTCCTATGGACATGCCCTTATAAGGGCATGTGGCTGACCACAACTAATCAGTTACAGATGGAACTAATAACACATGAATGTTTAACGTTTTTAGCTTCCAAGCAAACATCCTAAACAAAGTTAATAACATACTACAAAAGAAAGAGAAGTTAAGTAAATATAAAAAGAAGAATAATATGAGAGTAATAATAAAAAAAGAATAATATAAAAAGAATAATATGAAAACATAACTTGTAAAATAAACTCATGAGTAAATGAACAGGAGGATAATTTTTCTAACAATATTGTTTTAGTCTATCAAATGAAATCTGCCAAAATTTGTATGTGAGGCTATTGTGTGACAAATTGTAAAGAATTTCAAAGGTAAAGAATACTCTCTCAAAGCACTGTTGCTAGCTGTTATTTATCAGTACCTGAAACACTGTGCTACCATATAATTTTTATTCTGGACCTATTTTTAGTAAACACGTTTTTCTTCTTCTTCTTGGATTTACTGGCGATTGGCAACAAACTTTAAGTAGCATTACCGCCACTTACTGGTATGGAGTGTGGTTTGTGATGGTCTATATATATATATATATATATAACTACAGTATCTATACACACAACCATACCAAACATCACAAACATACCTACTATAATCAAATTCTATTAAATAATTTAGTTTTCTTTCAAAATCTAATAACTATTTGTATATGTTTACTCGCCAAATTTTTCCTCAAAATATCTAACAAATTAACCTTTTCCTTTATACATTCAAACTCTCTCCTTATATATCTTCTCTCTCTTTCATATTTAGGACATTCTAATACAACATGTTCTATTGTGTCATATTTTCCACAGTAATCACATTTGCCAGTAGTACGCTTTTGAATTTTAAAAAGTGTATAATGAAGTCCTGTATGCCCAAATCGTAACCTTGTTATCATTCTTTCCTCCTTTCTATTTCGTCTTCCATTTCTTCTTTCTCCTACTATCTTCTGAATGTTATAAAACCATCTTCCTATTTTTTCTTCATCCCACCTTTTTTGCCATTTTTCCATCAGTTTTTCTTTTACAAAACTCTTTCCCTCAGATTTATTTGTTTTAACTGTTAAACTAATAGGATTTTGAATTGCCCACTTTGCCATTTTATCTGCCATTTCCTTCTACTCCAATATGTGCTGGAACCCACACAAATATAATTATCAAATCCATATTTTGTATTCTGAATAATGTGTGAAATATTTCTAATAAAATGTCCATCCTACTATCTGATTGATTATATTTTAAACTTAATAATGCAGAGCTTGAATCTGAACAAATTACTGTTTTTAATGGTTTTATGTCTTCTACCCATTGTAAAGCTAATAATATTGCCAACATTTCTCCTGTGTACACAACACTTCACGTTAACTGAACAAGTCCCCTTTAAAAGTAGCAGAAGCTAGCGTTCTTCCGCTTATGGTTACCCTGGAAATAATTAAACCAACCAGAGCCGAGATTGCGGGAGTTGTAGAAGCATAAGCCAATCACTGATGTTGTTGTTTGGGAGTCTGTTTATTTGAAACGGCAAAGCAAGCACTTTCCAACTGACGACTCGTTTGAGATTACGGTAGAGGTTTTTTTTTGTCTTGAATCTTTAATGAAACAAGAAGGGATTTCCGACCAAACGTCCTAGCATTATTAGCTAAACTTGTTTTGTAGAAGCTACAGAATTGTGCTTCGAGTTATGCAGATTTAACATTAGCTAATTTTCCTATTCATCTCAACTACAAATCTGCTTTAAATCTCATGATTCAGGTGCCCTTTGTTTTGGCTTCTTGGGCCTTATAGCGAATATTTCAGCTGACATTACTTTTAATTTGTGTCAAAACACTTGATTGGAAGTTATTTAGCCATTAGGTATCTGACCTCTCAGCAAACTACACAAAACACAGAAATGTTCACGGTCACGATTTAATAATAAAAAGCGAGTGTTGAAGCTACTTGCGAAAAACTACGTACATCCCTAGACCGTAGGATCTTAGGAGAGAAAGTTGCAAACTGAAGATTGTTATCAAATTCACTCCTTAAACTGTTGATCAGGAAGATTAAAGCAGGAACTTGGCCAAGTTCCTGCTTTAATCTTAGAGTCAAATGTTTCTACCTGTCAGTCCGGGATGGGATAAGGACTCATTTCTTAACTAGATGGCGTCTATCATTCAAAACTTAGGAACATTATATGTTGTCAATGAGTGGGCTCTCTAGAAAATTTACCCCAATTTCAGACTACAAAGATTAAAGGCACAAAAAAAACAAGGAGCTGCATCAGTTCACACTGTCCTCGACTCTATAAGCTTTAATTAGCTTGCTAAATGATTAATGTTTACAACATAAATAGTATTGCCTGCTTTGTTTGGAAGAGATTCAAGTACAAAGCCAAGCAACAAGACTTTGGTTTGGAGAGTTGCATATGTACAGTATATCATGAATTGCATGGTTTTCAGGTCACTGTCACTTTAGAAAAAATAAGGACCAAGTCAGAAATGATTGACCAAAACACACAGTTCTCTGTTTGGCACTAATAATTCTTAACCAACGGGTTATGCATAGTAGAGGAGGAGTGATGCTTTGGGCTTCTATTTGCATGGGACAGTGACAGTCTGGATTGTATCTTCAAGAAACTGCTTAGAAACCAGATAGAGACCTGATTATGTCTTAATTCATCTGGCCTTGGAATAAAAAATGGGGGATTTATTTTTACAGTTACTGTATATGGTGGAGTTTAATGCTTTTATTATGTTAGGACCTTTACTTTGTCATCAGACTGCCTTTTATTATGGCATGGGTGCTGAAAAAAATATAAAATTTATGATCTATTTTCACTAGTCAGTAACCCATAATACTTTCCTAAGTAATGAAATTGTCATTATTGTTTGTTTATTTTAACCTAGATGTCATCAGAGGAGGATGAAGACAGTCCTGTTCTCCCCAAAGACTCAGACCGGGGCAGCTCTGTGTCTTCTGAGCTTCAGGTTGATTAAAAGAATCCTTTGCTGTAGCTGAAAATGCAAGCTAATCTAGAGGCATGCTTTGTGGGACAGTAGCAATTTCTATTTAAACCATGCCTCATGTTTGAAATAGGACTCTATAGTCTACCACCCCTGAAACCTTACACTGGCATAAATGGTCACATCTCAAAACAGGCATTGTCAGCTGTAAAACTAAGGCAAATTTCTTCAAGAGTTAGATATTATTTTTCTTCACAATTGGAATAAACAAATAGATTTCTATTTTTAGATCACATAGTTTTTGTTTAGATTTCATGTTCAAGAAGCTGCTTTGTCACCCAGTCTAATGTTCTTTATGTGCAGCAAATAATTTGGTCCTCCATACGTCTCATAGATATTTGTTTGCTTGTGTGTTTTAATCAACAGGATGAGTATGAGGAGCTCTTTCGCTATGCTGTTATCACCCCCAAACATGACCTGCTTACTGTTGGTCAAGGTCAAAGTTCCCAGAGAACAGATGAACCAAGCGGACAGCATCTACAAGGTAAGATCTGTATAAGGAAAATGTTCACATGCACGCATTTTCCTTCAATTTCTCTAGCAGAAACTGAGCATTAGCCCCCATCTAATGATTAGGTTTCAAAAAGGGTTTCCCATCTCAACCTATGGCAACGGTATGTTTTCATGCACTCTGCATTTTCAGCTTGCAGTTCACCGTAACAGAATAGATATTGGTGTCTCACATTACTTTTCTGAGTCTTTCTGTATAATAACCCTTCTTAAACAGTCAATCAGCCCCCCTCCCCAGTACCATCTCTCATTGAAGGTTTAGTGCTCTAACTTTCACTGAGCTACGCATGGCGATGCAGAAGGCAGACAGGCTGATAAGTAATGATCTCCTGGAACTCTGCCCGCTCTGATCTTTAGAGTGCAGGCTTTTTCGTTTCTCCTTGCAGAATTTAATTAAGATATTGACATAAATGCATTCTTGGACGGAGAGAGCCGTGCTCTTTTTATTCAGCACTCTTGCCATCACTTATCCTGTTCTTAAACTGTCTTCTGTTTTTAGAATTCCACCTTCACAATGACATTAATAGTTTTAATAGAGATTTTTGTGTGGGGGTGTGTGAGTGTGTGTTTAATGAACAGTAAATTTTGATCCTTTGTGAACCATTTCCCAGAACCTGAAGCAGATGAGAGGCTCTCCATCAGAAGTATAAGATTGTCACAGGCCTTTTCTCAGGGTAAGCTGAAGAAAAAATGCATAAAATGTTACGGTACTTTTTTTGTGATGAGAATTTGCTTATAGTTTTTCTACATGTCTGTAGATGCATATTCTCAGTATATGTAATTTCTTCCTCCAGCTGAGAGGACAGCAGGTCCGTCGTCAAGCAAGACTTCAGTGCGCTCCAATGCGCCATCAGAGGATTTTCAGGCAGCATCCAAGTCTTCAGACAACCAGGAGTCCCATGATTGTGCTTTCACCGAGATGTTTATCTCTGACGAGAATCTTAGCAAAATGGAAAATATTCTGGATACGTGGAGCCACAACCTCAAGGTTAGTTTGGTTCCTCTTCCATGGAAGTTTCTTTCCATAATCCATCAGTCTTTTAACTTTAGCTAAAATATTTTGTTGGGTGGCTAAGTAGGGGTTACACATGGCTCAGTTGTAATTGCTTTGGTTCAAGTGACAACTACTCTCAGTATGGACTGGAAGATGTTCAGCAATAAACTAAAATTTATGCAGCGAGGGATCAGCTGATTTTCAGTTTTAATGAACCTGACACTTGAACATTTATTGCACAATGTTAGCCTAACATTTTGTGATGTATTCTAACATTGGCAATCTGGTGTGAAAGTTTTAATGTGGGAGGCAGGGCTGGACAATAAACCAATAGCATTATATGTCCCGATAGACACATGATCAATATCAATAGATGCACTTGACAGAATGTTCAATAACTTCACTGATCTCCGATCCAGAACTGAACAGAATACTGAGGGATGTTGGCAAGAAATGTGTGGATTCCTGCTTTGAAAGAAAAAGTGACTGATATCTGTTTCAGAGCTTTACAAAAACTGGAGATTGGAAATTTGCCTCAAAAGTCTCATGATGCATTTCAAATTCTATTAGAATGATGACATTGTTATCTCCATCAAAAATTATATAATAAATAGCTATTTTCAGTTTTTTTTATAAACTGAGGGCTAATCATGACAAAATAACCAATTTTAAAACTCCAGATATTTGTATTTAGTATATATTTAGCCAATATTAAATCTTTACTAAAAGGGTGAAAAAAAGGAATGCGAACAATCCCTCTCTTAGCTTATGAAGGGACCGAGTCTTAATGATACTTTCCAGAAAAGGGTGACAGCTCCTTTCTACTGTGAAATGGTGACCTTTTAACTATACAAGTGTCTGCTGGTGAAAGTACTTTAGATGAGGGGGATGTATTCACCCTGCCCTTTTCCTTAGCTGTTGTACAGCTCATTCATGGAGAGCATGTGACAACCAATCAGCTGCTAATCAGTGCTGAGAAAAGGCACAGAGAACCAGCGCTATTCTGATCTTGTGATCCATTAAATGAGGTTTTAGTAAGGCTCTTTTTATGGGCCAGTAGCAAAACGCTGTTATTTTACTTTCACACTTATAACCAATGAAAGCTTTATTTGTCCTTGGTTAGGTGAAATCACAATATTGGCATTTATCAAGAAAGGCAGCATGAGTTTGTGATTGTGTTGAACAAAAGAATAAATATTTCCCAAGTTAAAGGAGAATTCAGTATGCGTCAGTATATTTAACAAACCTCGGCCCCATAAAGGAATCTGAACACCTTCTGTTAACATCCTGCCCTTTGTTTCCTGTTCAGTCAAACGTGCTAACCGAGCTCCAGAAGTGGAAGTATGCCTTCATGGAGCGGCACAGGATGGAGATGAAGAAGGAGGGGGAAAAGCATGCAGTCCAAATGGCTGGCCTGAAGTCAGAGCTCGATACACTGAAAGGGCTGCTGCGCACCTACGAGACGTCCAACCAGAGAAAGGATGAGGTATTTGTATTGATCGGCTTCCTTTATGTGACAGTTTGTGAGAAATGGATTGTGACTGAAAACAACAAAACACACTTCACTTCAGTAATGATGCAATTTATTGCACCAAGACGATTTTTTTGAGGTTGACACATTTTCCCAAACTAGAGCAATCATCTTTTAATCTTCCATTTCCTTGATACGCTTTTCATTAATTCATTAACCCGATTAGCATGGTCATCATGAAGAAGATGAGGAACATACCGTGAACTTTTTAGACTCGCACGCTTATAGTGTGATGTGTCCTCTTGCAGGTGATCAGAAATCTGAGCCAGGTGTTGGAGAGACAGAAAGAGAAGCAGGAAAAGATGAAAACCTTCACACACTGGAGACTCCAGCATGCTGAGGCTAAAGAAGAAGTATGCATTCCTATAAGCTTGAAACTTACCTGCTTTGAGACTTAAGGGATTTTCCTAGTAGAAATCCAGCCAACACACACACACACACCCTTCTGTTATTGCAGAGATTATTTTTCTTAAATTGTTGTGTGGATAAAGTTGCATACACAGCTCTCCTTGCAGCATGTCTTCTCTCTCCAACCCTTTACTGTCTGATAAAGCTCAATAAAAGCTTTTAGTGCCACAAAAATCTTAAAAAACCCTAATAAATTTTAGTGGATACCAATCTTAAAGGATGAAGTATATTATTTATTAGAATTTGAATCAAAATTATTGTTAAAGAATGTTTTCTACAAAGCTACATTCAGTGCTTTGCGAAAACATTCAGTCTTTCCCACATTAAAGTAGCAAACTTCAATGGTTTTTATAGATTTTATTGAATTTGTCAAAACATATAACCATGAAGTGGAAGGAAAACATGACATAGCAGTCAATAACAATAGATGTAGGAGGACTATTTACCAGTCAAGTAACTTCAGAAAACAATAAGTTGCTCTAGATTTTATTTATAGATTTTAGAGCAAAGGGGACTAACCACAAATGCAGACTACATTGTTTGTATATTTAAAGTGATTTGAAAACACTTTCCAATTTTCCATCCTATCCACAGTTATACTTTGTATTTGTCTCTACATGAAAGCCTAATAAAACACACCGAAGTCTGCAGTTACACCAAGATCTAAAGAGTTCAAGCAAAAGAGATACTTTTGCACGGCACTGTAACTACCACCTCTAAATCTTTATGGAACATTTTTATCCTCTCCACTAGCTATTTACTCAGCAGTGACACAGTAACTTTAAACATCCTTAATCTACATTGAACAAATGTACTATTTTTCTACATCAAAATCATACCAGGCAAATTGCAGCATAGGAAAATGTTCCCAAGCCGCCCGAGAAGAAATGAAACGTGCAATTATTACCGTGTCAATATTTCATGTAGCTGTGCTCCGCTGGCAGGCTCATGCTGTTCAGGTGGCTCGGCAGCACTACAGTTTGCAGCTGAAGAGGAAGGTGTGGCAGGGCTGGCATGGTCTGGTCCAAAAACGCTGGAAGACCAAGGTGGAGCGAGCGTGCCGTTCCAGGGCTGAGGAGGTCTGCTCCCACCTGTCCGCAGAATATGAGGCCAAGCTGGCAGAGGTAAATAAAATAATAAAGAACACTGATTTTGTTTAGCTAAATGTATGGTTGGTCTCAGTGTTCTATACAAAATTTTGTCATATGAAGCTAACCAATTTTATTCAACTCCTTCTTTAAACATACAGCTTAAGATTTATGAAGTCATTTATTAGAAATATATTTCATTTCAGCATCTGAGTGAACAAAACTTACGGCATTTTAAATTGTATAAGTATTTGGCGTGTTAGAGCTTTGTAAAGCTGACTTAAATGAAAGAGAAATGGAGCATCGGGAAATGTAAATTAGTGTTGACAGTGTTCCTGTCTTTGCCAGCATGACTTTTGACTGAAAGTAACTTCAGGTTTTTTTTTTACCGGATTTATTAATTAAGAACCTATGATTTCCTTCCGCCTTCACCCGTCTGTTTCTACAGCAATCCGAGGCTCTTGATAAGTCTGAGGCAGAGATTCAGAGGCTACACTTTGAGCGAGAGCGCTATGAGGAGTCTATGAAGAAAGCCTTCATGAGGGGCGTCTGTGCCCTCAACATGGAGGCTCTCAACATGTTCCAGTCCACTGAAACACGAACAGAGCAGCTATCCACACAGGAACCACATGGTTTGTAGCAAAATTCCCTTACCTGACATATTTCTAATCAGTAATATGGACCGTCGGAAACAGCACATTCACAGCCAGGCCCAGTTTGAAGGATTTCTATTAAAGTAGCAAAACATCGCATGGGGGGAAAAACTGAAAAATCAAACCTCTGATTTATGTATGATTATCCACATGTTTGTGTTTGTGATGGTTGAACGGAGGAAGCTTTTTTCCGGGCATTACTCCTGATCAACCAGTTAGCGTTTATCGAATTTGGTTTAAATATTTAGTTTATTTAAACTACTAGAATTTAAAAAAAGCAAAGGGCAAATTAAAAAAGTGCTTCAATTACATTTGTTTTAAAATTGATTATCAGAGGCACTAATTCTTCTGCCACCATTGCTTTTGTTAAAAACAATTACTTAATAATGAAGTGTATTTCTACACCTCATAAATATTAACAAAAAAACTTTCTATTTTCTGTGTGTGAAATTATGCTGATGCACATTTATTAACAAGTGTGCTAATAAACGTGGTCCTCGCTAACTTCCACAGCATGCTTTGTCCCAATGTTAACTTTGTGTCTGAGATGCATTGATTAGACACAGACATCAACACTGAGAGAAACTTGAGGTCTACCTCTCCAGCAGTGCAGCTATGTGGTACTGACATTTGAGTGAATAAGACATGAATAACAGTAGGGGGCTAGTGTCTCCTCCTGAACTCATTTATTAGAAGGATATAATTGAGGTATTTATTAGTGGATGTCATTATTGGTACTTTGCAAGAGGAGACTCGATGTCATACTAATACTTGATGTCTCCTCTTGCACAATGTCACTTTACCTCAGGGACCCAATCCAGAATCTCTAAATATTTTCATCCTGTTAGTTCAATATTTCAAACGGTGACACCACGCTGTAACAAAAATATCAGGATTTACCAAATTAAGCAGCCATTCTGCTGAAGCGGCTGGAGGTGGATTCCATTATTATCAGCTTGTTCTAGCGTGTTCCTTTGCTCATCCATCTGGTCTCGGCTTTAATGCGTTTTGCTTGCTGTTATCTTACTGTCAGTGCAGGCTGCTAATGTAATACTCTGTCCTGATTCTTCATGGTCTTGTCAATAATGTGCCACTTTTGCCAACTGAATAGACACATAGAGTAATTAGGCTCTATTAGTCTTACACAGGTGTTTGAATTTTTATATATATATTTATTTAGCAATAATGTCACCTTCTGTTTTTCTTGTAGATCCTTCGCCTGGCCAGGACGAGCGCGGATCAGCTACGTTACCTAAGCATCAGCCGTTTCCCACTACCTCGAAAAGGTTTAGTCCAGTCCACTTTGAACGCCTTGAACCTACACAAAGGGAAGCTGATGATATGGTGAGAGACTGATAATGTACTAGACTAGCTTTCTTTTCATTTTCTCATTTTGTTTACACTTTTGTGAGTTTATTCATTTTTTTTTTTTCTTGTTCGTAGATTAGCCAGTGTGCACAAATTTTAACCTTATCTAGGTTTTCACGCAAACAATGTGCTTTTGATTTCATTATACATATTCATTTACACTACAGTCACAAACTTCAGTTGTATGAAATATATTGATACAAAGCAGTGGATAACTGTGAAATGAAAGAAAAGTAATGAGTGTTTTTAATTTTTTTTTACAAATACAAATCTGAAATGGTGAGAGCAAAACTGAACTGTTTGGCTGGCTTGAAAAAATCCACATCACCCATCGCCACAATGTTAGTACATGGTGGTGGCAGCATCATGCTGTGGGTCTGTTTTGTCCACCAGGAATATTGAGGCCGTTTCAGAGCTAGTGGAGCTAAACACAGGGAATTCCTGGAAGACGGCACGTAAAGTTTGTACTAGTTTATGTTGGTCTTTGACATTTTTTTTTCTTTATGATCCCAAACAATTAGCATATTCTGTATTTTCAATAGGTTGGCCCCAGAGCCTCCACCTCCCAGGAAGAGATGCTTCCTTTCACCACAGTTTTGCACAGCTCTCTCCCATTAGGGGGCATTGCAAGCACCCACAAACAGGTTAGTGCCGGAAACATGATCGTGGTCAAGGGGACCTAAGGTTTTAAGGAAGTCCACTTTCACATCAGCATAGAGTCAGAGTTCAGTCTGGACAGTATGAAATGTTATGTCCGTGTTTTTCCAGGTCTGGATAAGTATGGAAAAGTGAAATAAGAGCTTGAAAAGTATTTATATTTCCAAACTTTATTCCCTTTGGCTAAATGTTGTATCCTTCTGTTTGGCGTTCTTTTCATTTTTCTTGTGCCCTTCCTCGTCTTGTTCCTTTCTTTTCCTAACATTCTTCCCTCATTTCTCCATCTTATTTTGTTCTGTCCTCCTTCCTTTCCTTTCTTTTGTCCTTTCTTTCTTGCGCTTTTTTCTCTTTCTTTCTTTACTGTCATTCTTGCATTCTTTCTTTCCTTGCTTTCTTCAAGTCTTTGTTTTTTCCAGTTCCATATTTAGGGACTGAGCAGTGTAGTACACACACTGAACCATTTTATATTTTAAAATGGCTGTGAAGGACTAAGAAGTCTGGGGAAGTCAGAAATGTTTAAAGATGTATGGGAATGGAATATATGATTAAGCGAAAATAGATAACCTTTCCTGCCAACATTTACTGGCGGTTTCCCTCTTTGTTACATCCATAGAAATGCTTTTATTTTCTAAAAGCAGCTGTTATCATGTTCTTTCAGTCTGGTGCTCGGATTGTGACGGCAGGTCAACAGAAATCCTCAAAGACTGTGACGGCTCGCATCACTGCGCGATCTGATGTCGGTAAGGTCCCACACGGCGGCCTTCAGGTGATGGGAGTAGCTCCACCAATGAGCTCTGTCGTAGTAGAACGCCATCATCCTATTACACAGGTATGACAGGTGGTGGAGATCTGCACTTAAAAGCGTATACTAAGTATAGCCTCCAGCTTTTTGAAGCTGTAAAGTGTCTCTCTCTGTTCTTTCAGCTGACAGTTGGACAGGCGTTGGCTTCAAAGTTTCCTCGGCCGCTCCAGCAGAGCCACACGTCTGCTGTAGGCAGAGCGTCATCGCGAACACACACCAGCACATGCAGCGTCCACTCAATCAAGGAAGTGGAATGATCACCCCTGGTGCATTAAATTTAGTGATAGCATTTAATTTATTTTATGCAAAAATCCTCATTTGTCTTGTAAACATTCATATGAAGTTTGATATCCTACAACAGATTTACCTCTGTGTTGTTTGTTTTTTTTTTGTTGGCTTTCATTTATGTAAAGGCATAGCAGATAGACTAGTAGAAATGTTTTCTTATTATTTACAGTCTAGGGTTATAAATTGACTTTTACCTCATTTCAGATGTTTGCTTTTAAATTATGCACATTATGAACGTGGATTTTATTGTATAAAATCATTTGTGTGCATCCATTCATGATTTAGAAACAATCTAGCAGCAATGGTTGCTTACTTTCTTAATGCAAAGTCATATTTTACGGATCAGCAGCACATTGCTATTTTCTAAATAAATGCTTTTACCACTAACTTATTACAGAAATCAATGGTTGATAATTATGTAAACAAAATTGATCATGAAATGCAGCAACTCTTGCTGGTGTTCTCTGCCTCCGTCCGAATCTTATCTGCAAGACGAAATAATATTTGATTGAACACTGTACACCGGCACAGAGCAATGTTTACATGCATGTTGGCTTCTGTGACAAAACGTTGAAGGTACCAGCAGCCTTCCTGTTCCCAGTGAGGATGAGTTCCTGGTAGAGTTGTTTGGAAGGATTCGTCTGAGCGAGCTCCTCCCTGTGGAGCCAGATCAGCAGCATCCTGTGGCCATGCTCTCTATAACTGTGCTGACCTGGGAACCAAACAATACAACAGTCTAGAGTCAGGAAAGCTGGTCAACCTGTCAAGACGTTTTGAAGCAAGAGCCGTGAGTTCAATAGGGAGGTATTATGATTACAGGGTTCCTGTGTCGTCTGGCATTTGAATAAGTAGGAAAAATAAGCACATGGGCTGAGTTTATACAGCCCATGTGCTGTATGAGTGTTTTTAACCAGCTGCACTCAAACACATCACGTTTATACACTGATATGAAGATCAGTAGTTAACTAGGGCTTAAAATGCCTTGTGTGAAATCCTTCATTCACCTATCCATCAGTTCCTTCGTTCAGCTATCCATAAATCTGTCAATGTATGCTTTTCTGCCTGTTATCTTTCTACTTTCAGTGCATCTCACCTTCATTCCCTTCATCATACATCTAACCACTGACTATAACCTTCGCGCTGTTTGATTAGTTCATCTGTCTACTCATTCATCTGTCCACATGTCCCAGTTTTTTCATCCTTTTATCCAATCAGCTGTCAGACATTCACTCACTTCCTTACATTTTGAGGTTTTTATCTGCTCCTTTATTTAAAGTCTGACCTAGAAATATTAGACAAGTATTAGTTTAGAATATTTTCTATGTCCATTTAAAGATTAGCTAAAGAGCACTCTGGCTATGAGTCTGGAAAACTATGGAATTATGATGTGTAAAAATGCATAGGACTCCTGTTACATCACGTCATTTTATAGTCAATGCTCTGTGAATTGAACTTGAAACTTGAACAGTGATTACATGAAAACTGATTTTAGTTTTTAAAGTCCTGTGTGTTGGTTTTTGTGGCACCTGTCCACTGATCCTCAATAGCAGCCACTTGCTCCTTAGTGAAGGCCCAGTTCTCTGCCAGTCTTTTCCAGTCTCCGGGTTTCAGGAGCTCGTACGCTAGGCGCCAGGCAGTAGAACGGAGCTGCTTGGTTTCATTCCGGTGGTCAAGTTTAAACGTTAGCGGATGCTCACTGTGAACGCTTTCATTAAGCTCAGGGTTGGCCTGAAAGGGCAATTAAATCATGTCAGAGGGCTGATAAAGGCCATTGGCCCCTGAAAACACAGCGCTATGGGAAGAGATTATTGGCAAAGCACCAAAACAAATGATTAGCAATATGAATGTCAGAGCTAAGCATGTCTGCAATCAATCATGTTAGTGAATCATGCATATCTTTAATTACATTTGTGGTAAATTGCCTGTCAAATGTTTCTTATTTTTCACATGGGATCCTTTAATGTTATTAGAGGGAATGCAGCTAATTGAGGATGTGTTGGTGCTAAATAAATCATTTCTGATGAATTTCAAACCCTGAAGATGGCATGGAGCTCATATAAACACTACAGCCGCATCAGCTAACATGCATATTTGGATTTTTTTTTTCCCCCTCACCTTTCTCCAGCTGTAGTATCTTCCTGCTTTAATGATCATGTCCACAATGATCACCTCATTTGCTCTGGCTGCCACACCCAGAGCAGTTTTACCCTGCTACTCCAAATCCAGCACAGAAAATGAGATTGATAAAGTAAATCAGAATAGCAACATTAGTTATGTCATTTTTGACACAATTTTCTTTATTTTGATGTACTTTGCTTGTGCTGTGACATAAATGCATGATACGTCAGACTGTCTTAAGGTGATTTTGTGTTGTAAGTATGTGTGTATTCTCACTCTGTCCCGGATTTCTAGATCCACACCAGCTTTTAGGAGCATTTCCACAACTTCAGTCCTGCCGAGCTCCGCTGAGAGATGCAGTGCAGTCTGGAGTCTCTAACAGGACACAGCATAAGGCATCTTATCAGGGTTCATACTTTGTCTGGATAACTCAAGTATTTTCAAAGTCCAGATACAGACGATTGCATAGAAAATATATATATATATATATATATATTTCACTTCATTCTCTGTTAACTCAAATAAATGTTGTATTAGCTATCAGTATTATTTTACTTTTTCCTTAATTCTTTTTGCTATTAATTTTATAATTTCAATCCTCTCTCCCTTATTTCTTGCTTCTTCTTGTTTCCCTACCATTCTTTACTCTTTTCTCACTTCCCTTCCTGTTTTAATTTCTTATATTCCTCTTAACTCTTCCATCCTTATTAACCTGCACTCTTCTGATTTTTTCGTTTTCTCCTTCTGTCCTTTTCTTTCATCTGTCTTTTTCCATTTCCTTCCCCACTCCTTCCCTCAAACCTACTGAAAAATAGGTTTGAGGGAAAAATGTTCTTCTTTCCCAAAAGAAGAAAATTATCTCTGCTAATTAATATGGGAAAGTTTGTGACCTTGCCACATAATGTGCTGCTGTTTGTCTGTGTGAGGTTGATTCTACCTTGTCGGCTACATTAATGTTGCAGCCTGCTGCTACAAGAGAATGGATAACAGGGATGTGACCGTTCTTCACTGCCAGATGGAGAGGAGCCTCCAGCTGCTTGGAGCAAACAAATTTATTTATATTACCCCACCCCCAAAAAAATAATTCAAGGTAAGACTCAACAATGCTGAGAAGGATGAAGGAAATGTACCATTCCCAGCTGGGTTGTGTTTTCTCACCTGGTTTTGAACATCTGTATGGGCGTTGTACTCTAAAAGGAGTTGGAGAAGAGACGTGTCTCCGCTTTCTGAGACTGGATGGAGAGCGCTGCATTTGGCCTGCAAAGAACAAGAGTTCAGACTTATTGGCAGATTTTAGGCAGGTATATGTTTTGTAAACAGTATAAGGAAATGAATAGCAGTAGAATAAAAATCATTCTTCTGATCTAAGATTTGTCGGTACCACTGTGAGGATGTTGGGGTCACAGCCGGCCTCCAGCAGGGCCAGGACACATTCTTCCTGACTGTTATCTGCCGCCTGGTACAAAGCTGTCTCACCATCCTGCAACACAGGAGCAAAGATAAAGCAACTAGTTATTTAGTATAATGTGCTTAGAAAAGCAACCTTGAGGCAAGTTGAAGCAAGTTGGACAGTCTATTATGCAATTGTGAACCATGAAATCACATTACAACCCACAGGTCAGAGTTCAAGTTGATGCTAGATCACAGTATGTGGTTGAAGGAACACGACTGTGTTTCGTCGGTCTTGATTAATCCCAAGTAGAACTAACGTTCAGCAGTGGATTATCCACAAAAACCAAGAAAAAAGAGAACATTCACTCTGATTGTCTACCACATTGACTTCATCCCGAGAATCAAAGGTCTGCAGCAGCAGCTGGACGGCGTCCAAGTGGCCGTTCCTGGCAGCTAAGTGCAGGGGAGTGTCCCCTCTCTGCCAGAAGGGGGGGAGGGAAACAGCAGCACATCAAAGAGGGTTTGACTTTGAGCTTCTTTGCAGGTGTGACACAGAGATATGCATGAAGACACGCATGAACATAAACAGCCTTAGTTTTACTAGGAACAAGATGCATCAACATCCTACAGGTGGCTCAGACACACAGACCTTGTTGGGCTTCATTGTGGCCATGTTGTATGGCTCCGTCAGTATCTTTAACATTTCAGTGCTCCCATGTTCTGCTGCCAGTGCAAAAGGACAATGTCCTGACTGGAATACAGAGAAATAAATGCAGGTGAGGACAGCAACACACAATGGATCTAAAAAAAAATCCACAACCTTACCAACAGAGTTGTGTGACTAAAGATGATAAGGTAAATCATTCTTTCTGATATGTGTTACACTTTTCACATGTTCTGCATAATTCAACTGAGAACAAAATCTTTTGAAAGTAAAAAATGATCACTGCAATCACTTTGCTGCATAAATGTTGCATAGACTGACTGTAATGATTGTAAAGTTTGGTTGTTTTTGTAGTAAAAGGCTTCCATATTGCAGTATTACACATTAGTTAAATGATGCAAATGTTAAGAAAACTAGTGGGACAAATAAATGTATTTCAGGTTCATCAGACTCACTAACTGATGCAGATGTAAATTTAAAAGCACTGAATGCAACTGAACTAAATGATTCCTCATTTTCCGGATGCACTTTATAAATATGCTGTGTTTCATAATGAGGTAAGTCTATTTTCTAATAAAACATATACCTGATCCTCCTTGTTTAATTCTTTCATCTGCATATCATTGATAATATACTCTACAATTTCAGTGTGGTTGTTGATGGCAGCGCAGTGCATGATGTTCAGTCCGTCCTGAAGAAGAAAAAAATCTGAGTAGCTAGTTTTTACAAAATGTACACACCTCACCTTTCTTATTGCTATATACGTTAAATTAGGAACATGTGTGTATTCTGTGTAAGTCAGAGAATCTCATCATATTTTTTTTACCTCATTTTCAACCTTCTGCTCAGCCCCAGCCTGCACCAGTAATTTCAGGATCTCCAAGCTGCCAAACCAGGCAGCTAGATGAATGGGTGCCATGCCATACTGCCATAACCAGAACACAAAATTATACTTAGATATGTAACCTATTGTTCTTTTTTTTTAAAAAAAAAACATTTCCAACCCTCTCACCTTGTCTTTTTGGTCCACTTTGACCCTGCGCTGCAGAAGGAACTGAGTTGCTTCCTTGTTTTTGCCTGCTACTGCGTAGTGAAGGGCTGTCCTGTGGTGCTGTTTTGCAGTTACAGATCACGTTACTGCTTCGTTGTGGAAAGTTTCTGCCAAACGCTATTCTTGATGATACTTTATTTATGTCCCTCAAAATCAAAAAGACCTCGCTACTTTTTCTACCCACCACGTTCTTTGCGTTGACGTTCAGACTTTTTCCAAGATACTTCATGGTTTTCAGATCATTCCTCTTTGCTGCTTCCATAAACTGCTTCTCGGTGTCGAGTACTGCTCAACACAACAGGAGACTTCACACAAACTATACGTTATTTTACCACAAACTTGTCAGAAATTCATCCTGTTCCTTTGTCCTTAACTTTAGATAAATACATCTACGTAACATGTGACAATTTATGAAAGGAAATTTAATGAAAATGCAAATGTCCGTCTTTACTGCTTCTTCTATGATCTTCTGATCAAATCCCTCATCAACATGTTTGAGCTTCCAGAACACACAATGCTATGAAAGCATGTCCAGAGCCATGCATGGAGAGACATTTGATTTAAAATTAAATAAATACTGTTAAGGCCATGTTGACTCTCACACCTTTTTATTTTCCAGTTTTTCTGCTTGCTGGTGCAATACTCACACATCTCAATGGTGTCAAAACTCTCATCATCAGTATCTCTGTCTGAGTGCTTTTTCAGTCCCCTGAAATTATCCCGTTGCATCCACTTTGGGAGGTCCAGCTTTTCCTTCTTGGGACAATTATCCTTTATCTTCGTCCTCACAGACAAAACTCTCCTCTCCATTTTAACTTAATATGAATAAGGTCTTTGTAAAAGTTCAGGCAAACCGTTTTACCCAGCTTCACAGTCTGGAGAAAAACAGCAGGACTTTAAACGGAAGCGTTCACTTGTTTTCTAAAGGTTGATCCATGTTTGCTTTCGCTGCTCACACCCACAAAAAGTCAGCTGATAATATTTAACATTATTTGCCTCAGCTGTGTATATGACTAATGGGTGGCAGAACCACAGTATTTACCATCCACTAAAAGCATAACAATGTAATGCTCAGCATTTTGTTGACTTTTGTGCAGGATTTGCATAGATCAACTAAATGCTCGTTTTCATATCATTTGGGCTGATATGTTAGTTTCAATAAATTAAAATATTGAAATTTATTTCAGTGATTCTATTCAAAAAGCAAAATTACACAGAATCATTAAACACAACAGGCTGTTTTTTAAGGCCTTCTATTTCTAATAGTAATAACTTTGGCTTACTGCAGACAACACATCCAAATGCAAGCCTACGCTTGCAAAGGAGCAGCACTACTGTCTTTTTTTCTTGTTGGCCCAGGTAAAAAAAACTTTAGATGTTGCATCTGTTTTAAAGGCACCAAGATACATGGAAAGTGATATTTGTAGTCCAGGTCCAGGATAAATATGACGCTACAAGACCTGCTCCAGTCCAAGACTAGAGAATTTTCCCAAACTCTTGATTGATCTTTACCTCAAAATTCTCTCACATGTGTTCTTATTCCTGTTACTTGAGTACTTTTATCTACCACGTTTTTTCCTTCCGCTCAACTTTCCATGAATATTCTTTGGACGCAGCAATCTGAATTCCCACCTCCTTGCTAAAACAGCAGTAGCTAATGGAGAATGAATGAGCAATGATTTCAACAGTGACATTTCAATTTTTATTAATTGAAAGAAATACAACAATAAATGATGAAAATAGAAGAAAAATAACTTAGAGATAGAATAGGTAGCAAATATCTTCATCTTTAAATTACCATACTTATACAATATAACATTATTATTATTATAACATTATAATAATTATTAAAGTTTTTATCTATCTATCTTCATTGAAAAATAAAATAATTTGGAATCAGAAAACTTCAGAGTCATTTAAAAATCCTTACTTTTCTGCAATTAAACTACTTCTTGTCACCTTTACTTTTGCTTACGGCTTAAAAGCAGTTAATCAGTGCAAGTGCTCAGCTTTGTGTCGCAGCAGAAAGGTAAATATGTGTCCTTGTGTGTGTGGAGCTGCTCAGGCCCTGGCATGAATAAAACTAGTCAACATAAAACCCTCAGACTGGAAGAGCCAGGTGTCTCTTGACTGCAGTACTGATATTTTCCTCACGGCTACTGTCACCTGAAGAACTTGTCGATGGTGTTGCAAAGTCCAAGGGTTTTGGCTTTTTTAGATGGAGGAGAGGACGGCGTGTCTCGTCTAAGACAAGAGGTGAATGCACAGGAAATGGTTGTTACTATGGCACTTGTGAAGGAAATTATATTCAGTATCGATCTTGCACTTTTTGTCATGTTATAATCATCAACTTCACTGTATTTTATAGGGATTCTATGCATTATACATGAATGTGAAGTGAAAGAAAAAATATTTTTTAAATTGTATTTCCAACAGTAATATAGACGGCAGGTGAAAAAGCAAAACATTTGGCTCGTAAACACGTTCAGGAGTCCCAGTCAAGGGTTAGCTGCATATGTAAAAAGAAGCAAAACTAATTAAAATCTGAAATCTGTGACATGCATTTGCGTACAGCCCCTATTACTCAGAAAATGATGGGAAAATGAATGGAACTAAACACAGGGAAATTCAAATAGAATATCTGCTTAAGGCTGAAAAAGACTCTGAGAATGAGGTGGATGTGCATCTTCAAGCATAACAAAAGTCCAAAACACACATCTGGAGCTGTAATGGAATGGTTTAGATCAGAAGAGTTAAAGTTGTTACTACAATGAAACGTGAAAGGTACAAGCCTTGCCTATCTCGTTTTCATTTACGTAAAATTTTCCTTTCATGGCCCCAATTATGTTGTTTTGTGCTGGTATCTTACATAGAAACAAAATTAAAAGCATTCAAGAATGCTTATAGTATGACAAAATGCAAGAAACTTCAAAGACATGAGGATAGCATATAGAAAAACAAACTGCCTCACCTTTTGCTTTTGCCTTTACTTGCTTGTCTTGGCAGGGGATGTCCACTGTCTACAAGCAGAGACACACAACCAGTTAGTTACATGGAAGAGAAAAGGAACTCCTCTGATCTCTTCAATGAAAAAACAGCCATGTGTAACACATCTCCAGCAACATAAAGCCCACACTTCCAGAAGCAGGATCGTTTAAGAGGAAACCAGGCTTCGGTTCATTGTTGCAGATAGATAGGATAGAAAGTGATTTAGCCATTTCAGAGGCCAGGGCCAGTGGGGGGTCATGGGGTGAAATGAGATGTCCTTCCTCAGTCGGGATCAATAAGAACTTCTCATACAGTGCCACAGTCGGTAAATAACAGGGTCACAGGTCACTGAGAGCCCTTTGAAACTAGACAATGCTTCTTCAGGGTGCTGCTTATAGGTTATGGACATTTTTAACATCACTGTTTCTTAAGACCTATAAAGAAGCAAATGACAAACACCAGAGCTCAACTAGCGGTTAATTGATTATCTAGGAAGCTGCTGAACAAAATGAACCTTTCAGTAGATAAAGAGGAGCATATGTCTCTCTCTGCTGCTGACCAGTTTTACCTTTTCACTTTTTCATAAAACATTTTTTGATGCAGGATGCATTTGACATGTATCCTGCATCAAAAAATGTTTTATTGATGCATTTTATATTTAAAAAACAAACATAGAACAAATTTAAGTGTTCTAGCTAACACTTAAATTTATATAAAATATTAAGAGAGACATAAATACACATGCTTTGATCATATTTTATATAAGTGATTTAACGTTTTTCAATGATTTTTGGTTTTCTTAAAACCCATTGCAACTTAAAGGTTGTACTTATTTTTCGTACTTTGTGTTTTGTAGATGTTACATGTTAATAGAGGCAGGTAAGAACGGATCATTCCATAACGTTCTGAAAACCTAGAATTAAATGACGCTCACATTTGATCAATAAAGCTGATACTAATGAGACGTGAAGTAAAGGACACACACTTACCCATGTTGAAGCTATTTTTAACAGCAGATGGTTTTCCAGTAAAGGCCGTCTGTCCTCCGAGTTCATGTAGGACCTCCTGGTTGAGACAGAGATCAACATGGTGGTTGAAGATGGCGAGGTCGTCCGTGTCTTGGGTCTGCTGACATACGGGGCAAGTCAGGAGAGGACTTCTACTGAGGGATGACTGCTGCTGTAACGCCACAGGCTTCTTGTCAACTTTAATCAGTGAAACCAAATTGTTCTTTAAAGTTTGTTGGCCTTCTTGAGGTAATACTCTGCATAAGTCCAACTCTCCACTGCTTGCCGACGCCTCGTTTTTAAGGTCACACGGCTTCTCCTGTTGGGTCACAACTACAGATTTTCGATGGTCGTTTTCTGGATCCAGGTCTGACTCAGGAGCCTGAGGCTTCGTCTTCTCTCCTCGCAGCATTCACTGAGGCACGAGTCTATATGCCTGTTGAAGACATTCAGATCGGTTGTCTTCACTTTTGTGAAGCACACGGGACATGTGAAGGTTTCTGTGAGAGTCCCACAGCCTGACGTGGATGCATGAGGTTGCACGGGTGAAGCCAATTCATTCTCACAAAGATCCTGAACAGTGCAGTCGTCTGTGTTTGCTTGTTTCAATGACTCTGTACCATTGTTAGAGGTAACCACGGGAACATATCCCTCACATCCTTCATCTGGTGGACTTGGCTTTGCAGCCTGGAGTTCTAGTCTTTTGGCATGAGCTCTTTCAAAGAACGACTGCTGTGGTTCCTCACCAGTGGGCCTCTGCTTACTCCTCCAAAAAACCTTGTTTTGTTTCTGGCCATCCTGTATTGGGGGATCATCTGCAAGCTGTGAGGTTTGGACTGAGTGATTGCACAAGTTCCCAACTTCCGGCTTTTGATGCATTATTGGGGAAGAGCGACTGCGGTCTGTCTTGCCCGGTTGGAGAAAGCTAATGATGCTTTTCTGCATCGGTGTTTTCTCATCTGAGCTAACGAAGGCAGATATTCGAACACCTGCAAGCACAAAGGCAAAATATTTAAATCTTTGGAAGCAATGCCAGGTCCAATGCCTTGAAAATGTATTTGTGAACTCTGAATTTTTTCCACATAATGTCACAACCACTGTTTAATGTGTTTTAATAGGATTTTATGTTGCAAACCAACACAAAGTAGTGCAGAACTATGACATAGAAGGAAAAGGGATACATTTAAGAAAATGTTTGCATTCCTATTCATCTCCTTGTTTCAGTACTTTAACCTCTTTCTGCTGCGTTTACAGCTGCAAGTCTTTTTGGGGTTCATCTCCTTCCACATCTCCAAATTGACGGTTTTGCCCATTCTTCTTAGCTCAGATTTTTTATTTAAATCAAGCCAATGGATAATTTTAGATTCTATCCACATTTTGCATGTTGCCCAAAAAGTTAGTTTTGATATCTGACCAGAGCACAAAAGTTTGCTCCACATTTTTGCTTTGTCTCCTACCTGTGATGCAGCAAACTGTAAGTTGGACTTCTCCTGGGTTTATTTCAGCAACGACTTTCTGAGCTCCACTCATCCATAAAATCAAAATTTAAGTTCAACAATGCACATTAAATTTTGTGGTTAAATCCTAAAAAAGTACTCAGACATCTTTGAGCTTTGAGTACTTTTGCAAGGTAATGTGCAGCTCAGGATGGTTCATTTAAATTTATTGGTAATAGATGTGCCTTTTTGTAATGTTGAATGAACTTACCCATGAGTCTCAGTCGGAGCGGCTGGGGGCTTTCATTTTCTATTTCCATTTTCAGTAAGTCTTTAGCGACAGCAAAGATGTCCTCCACTGTGGCCACGGCGTACGGGAGCGTCTGTGCTCTGGTTTTCACCTCAAAGTTCACGTTCTTGATCTTCAGAGTCACCGTCTTACCCTTAACAAAACAGAAAGTAAAAGCAGAAAACGCACTAAAACAGCATGTTTCTCTCTGATTTCCCAATAATCAATAGGTCTGTTCCCAAGAGGCTGGAAATAAAAGGGAGATGGAAATCTGCGTAATGTGGCATATCATTGACTGATCTGTCTTTGTGCATTTTGTCAGTTTTCATAGTCATGTGATCATCTCCAGGGGGGATGCTTCCTAGGCTGATAGTTGCCCCTGCTGTCTCATTAATGGCCTCCATTTTCTCCTGCTATCAAGGGACTCAGGCAGGGGGGTGATGGTTGTACTGAGACCTCGACTTCCTCCTCTATCGATTCAAAAGGAAATGGACAGGTTAAGGATAATGCATGAAATTCAGCAGAGAGTCAAGGTGATCCTTGGAAGGGCAAGAATAGGACATCGTTTTCTTACCAATATGAATCTATATTCATGTGTGTCAAGTTAACATTTCTACTTGTGTTTAAATCCGGTGATCCTTGCTCCTTCTGAGACAATCACATATTCCAGAGAAAAGTGTTCTTACATTATTATTGATCTGAAATACTTTTATATAACTTCTGCTTTTTTTATAAGAAGAAAATATGCCAGAGAGGCCTATTTATTTATTAGTTTTTTAATTGCCAGATTATTTTTCTGCAATAAAATCTTGATTTATTTTAAGGCGTTTTACAGATCTTTACCCAGTCTGGGCCCAATAATGAGTGCAGAAACCAAACAACCTTTTTCTCCACATGGAAACTACAAAACACAAGCTCTTATTTCATACCTTCAGGGCTTCTTTCTTTAAGTCTTCTGCCAGATCATCACACAGCTCTCTGCATAAAGAAAACTGCTCCTCAGGTTTACTCAGTTCTTTAAATGTCCTGTCAACAAAAATCAGAGTTAAAAATCAAATGACACAAATAGTATACTTGCACTGCACTCATGATGTAGATGCACACTTGAAAACAAACCTTTCAGTGCTCATGCTTTTTCTTTCTTCATGTCTATAAGGAACCAAGAACAGGGAGAATGAGCTCTTCTTGTTTTGCATCAAATGATTTTTTTTGGTCTGTGTTGAACTGCATTAAATACGGCACAATACCTGGGTATATGTGTGGAGCTCAAACCCAGAGAAATCTGGATGAAGTGATGCCAAGACGTCTCGGAGAACAACAAGGACAACAGCGCCATCTGCCTGCTGAGATCTGAACAGGTGGTGATGCCCAGCGCATTCAGCATTTTCTCACTCACCTTCCCAATGCCACAAACCTGAGCAAGCATATTGCACAGTCTTAGCCTAGATTTCAGCGTTGAGTCATTCTGTACTCTTTTACAGTTCTGCTGGGAAATCTGCAAGATCTGTGAGCCTCAACTCCCAGCTTTTTATCAAACAAACACCCTGATCCAGCTATAAACTCTAAATTATGATGTGCTATGGTCAGAAGGCTTTTCAGACATTAATATTTAGCTATGACCTTTTCTAGCCTTTGAATATCCACATTCAGAGCTAAAAATATTACATGGTGTCTATGGATGTGAATACCCTCCGATTGTAGTCCATTATCTAATATCTAGGACAGAATCTAGAAGCTTAAAATCTGAGGGGTAAATACTTTAACTAAAGACCTGCCCGAGCATAAACATATTTAAGGACCAAACAGATCCTTCTAGTGTCAAAAAACCTGACTAAATATCAGGTAACTGATAAGACAAAAAAATCCATGTCTGTTTCATGGAAAGTAACAGCGATGCATCATTGATCTCATCTAGAGTGATGTGTCAACAACACGATCACAATGAATTGACACTAGTTAGAGAGGTTCAGAGCAGAAACGTTTAACATGTTCTCTCGCATATGTTGACATAAAACTTTGGGTCATTTGTGCTTTACTTTTCGAACAGGAAGTTTCTGGATGAAGTCCATGACGGCCTCTCTGGTGGGGGGCAGTCTGTACTGCCCGTTCGGCTTGTTCTTGTCGCTGCACACCTTGGCAAGCATCATGTTTGGAGCAATTCCTAGAGAATGTAACAAATACCAATTAATACATTTATTATTTCAATTGCTTTGATTAAGTCTGGAAGAAGTAGAACTGATTAAACTAAACTTTATTCTTTTTTGCACTCATATTGTGATAAGATGCATTAAAAAAAAAAAAAAAACACTAATTTGATTTAGTGATTTCTTCCCTCTCACCTGCGCTGGCAGTCAACGTAGTCTTCTGCTCAATGCGGAAGCGCATTTCTCTCACGGCCTCCTCAACAGATGTCCCGAACTGTTCGAAGGGACCACCGGCATCCCCTTCGGAGAAGACCGGACTGTCCTCAAACAGGACTGGGGAGAGGTCTGTCCCTTCGTCTGTCTGATCAGACTCGATCTGCATGTCAGCTGTAAGGAAGAGATGAGGGTTCCAGGTTTATAAAATATATTCATCACAAATCATTATTAAGGCGCATCTAAAAAGTTATTTTATTTGAGTAGTTCATTTGAAAAAGTGACCTTTGTGTTTTAAATAAATTCATAGCACAGGGGGATACATTTCAATTACTTATTTGTGTTGATTTTGATAATTGACTTACAGCTACTGAAGATCTCGTCGAATATCACATAAGACAAGCAAAACAGGATCATTTTTATGCCAGAAATGCTACGTTGTGTCTTACATACTCAGGCGTGTCAAAAAGACAGTTACCGACACACTCCACAAGGGAGGCAAGTCCCAAAAAAGTTCATTGCTACAAAGTGCTGCATCCAAACAAATTAAGTGGAAAATTGAGATGAAGGAAAACCTATGAACTGAAGAAACCTCGACCCCTTTAGATGAGCCACAGCCTGCAATGGTGCAGTAATTAATGCAAAAGGAGCCCTGACCAAATAGAGAATCCACACACAGTTTTCCAGAGTACAAAGTTTCCCCTAGAAAACTTGTTATTAGCTGTAAGCTATAATCATCAAAAATTAAAAGAGACATTTGAAGTGTGTTACTCTGTATCTAATAAATCTATGTAGAAAACATGAGCTTCACTTTTTTAAATCGAAAAAAAAGTGGATTACAGAAATAAATTATCTTTTTAGTAATATTTAAATTTACTGAGATGCACCCGTCTATCATCTCAGTATTATTATGTAATGCGTGCATGCCTGCATGCGTGTTGCTCCTGGATCTGTAGCGGTGCGTAAGTGAGGACTCTGGACAACTCTGTCTCTGCTCCAGGTGATCTGTAAAATCTAAGTAGGCTTCATCCAGGCTCATTGGCTGAAAGTTAGGATCGTATTCAGCAAAAATCTCCCTAATCTGAAAGATAAAAAAGATGATCACCTCCTCAAAGGTTGCAAAAGTCCAGTGTGGAAATTGTTGGGTTTTTTTGTGTCTGTTTTTGATCTTACCTCCTCACTCACAGCTTTGTATTTGTCAAAGTTAAGAGGAACGATGACCAGGCTGGGGCAGAGTTTCTTTGCAATGAAGCCAGGCATGGCTGCTCGGACTCCATATTTCCTGGCATGATAATTTGATGTTGACTGAAAATTAAAAAAAGTAAATAACTTTAACATTATGAAGGTTTCATTACTCCAGTCTTCTCCTGGATTTAGCCCCACCAATGTTCCCGTCAACTCTGAAACATCTTCCGTCGCTCTACTAAAGAAAAGCTTCCCCAAGGCATTCTCATAACAATAATAGTTTTTCACCATTGCTTTCTTAAAAAAAATAAATACATTATGTAGCTTAGTGATTTTAAATGTGTATATTTATCTCAAGAACTTTGCAAGTTGTAGTTAAAATTACAGGACTTTGCTACAGGACTGGAAACCAGTTAAGAAGTTAAAACAAAAAAAGAATTCTGGCTTTAGATAAATGGGAGCAAAACCATATTTGTTCTACTCCGCCAATACTAGCAAGAAAATTGTTTCTTCGACATCCTAACCCACCAGCATGCTCATAGATCCTACAGCCATGGGTTTGTCCTTCAGCTCGGGGCAGTCTCTCATCTCTACAGCCGCGTAGAAGGCATCCATGTCCACATGCACAATTACTCTGCTCAGATCACGACCTTTCTCAAGCTCAGAGGCCATCTTTTCCACCTACACAGAGATTTTTTGTAATTTTTTATTTACTAATTCGTTGGATTTAAATAATTCTACAACTAAGTTATCTATGATGTCTAACCTGTGCTTGTGCTTTCTGTAGGAGTTGCTCTGTGATCTGAGCCTTTTGGTGCATCATTTTCTCAATTCGCTGGTTCACCTGCTGCTCTTTCTTCATCTCGTTTTCATAAAATCTGGATCCCTGCAAGAAAAAGGCAATCAGCAAAGAGGAGTTGTCTTAGTTCTGTAGACATTTACAACAGCATGCAACGTTCCCACACGTTTTTCCAAGTGAAAGTTCAATGTTTTTCCTAACTTAAATGGTTTGCTCTTCAGTTCCTTTTCAGTGACTGTAAAATCTGAATGCAAAACTTCATGAGGGTGACGGTTTTTCTACAACTGCCCCCCTTTAGCTACAGAACCTGGGAAGAAACATGAGAAGGATGGACAGATGGACGGAACTTTCAGATACTGGGAAAAAAATATAATGTGGAATTACAAATTTTGTTCCGTTTTGTATTTTATTTTTCCATTTTTATTAATAACACAAAATTTCACACTTTTCTAGACTATGTACAAACCATTGGGGCATTTTTTGTTATAAATAGGGACAGTGGAGTAAAAACGATGTCTGAATCTCTCCGCTCAAATGATCCATAGCAAACTGCAGCTTTCTATTTATGTGCTCAACTTTTATGACGCATATCGAAGTTAGTTACATAATCTCAGGTGTATAGCTCTCAGTGAATGTGAATACATGGAGTATCTCTGGTAGCAGAAATGTGTCCTACCTTTGACGCCTCCATAATGATCCTGTTGATCTTGTCCCTGTCAAGTCCCTCCATCCCAGCCTTGTTGTCATTGAGCGCCATTCTGGACAGGAGGTTATTCTCTTTAGTAGATCCAACTCCATTCTCCATCCTGAATCGGTTTTTTCTGCCACTGTTCTGACAACGAGTTGGATCGTGTTAACTTATCAAGCTCTATAAATATTAATACTTGCAGTTCAGTGGGGCTTTCTGTTACCCTTTTGATGCGAACAAAAACAAAAAGAAACGAAATATGTAAGTACGAAATAAATTTCGCAGTTGACACTTCTGTCGCTACATGTTTTCAAAATTAATGACGAAGGCGGTTTTGGCGGCACTTCCGCATACGTCATCCTCGACGAAGTCGGAAGTGAACGTGAAAAAAAAAAGATAAATAATACATTTCGCCTTCTTCTTGTTTGTGTAATAACAATGCTTATTATTATGTTTATAATAAATATATGTGTTATATTTATAATATGTATTATTATATTTATAATAATAATCGTCAGTATTATTATATTATTCTAATATAATAATTACTATTATTATATAATAATATCTATTATTATATAATCATTGTAGTATTGTTATTATTATTATTATTATTATTATTATTATTATTATTATTATTATTATTATCATCATCATCATCATCAAGGAATTGTAATAAAAAACAAAAGTTTATGGGTCTGAAATTTTTTATTTAATTTTTTATTGCTGTTTCTCAACCCAACCTCAAAAAAAGCTTTTGTTTTGATAATATTTTTTAATTTGTTTATTCAGGAAAAATGCACAAAACTCATGTTAAAATGTTATAAACTTTGTCCAAATTTTGTCCTAGGTTCACACTAAATAACTCAAAGGAAAAAAAACACAAAAACACCTCAAAGTCAGAAGTTTCATGATATATCAAACTTAAATAAAAAAGTATTGGAATCGGTATTTGTATCAGTGATACCATTTTGATTTTGGTATTGAATTGATACCAAAATATGCAGTATTACACACCTTTAGTGAAAAATGTATGCCATCAGAAAAGCAGTGTACAGTAGTGGGCAGAGACAGTGCTGTGTCCTCTATGATTCAAAATTTAACTAACGTTAGTGTCTTTTCTGATATCTCATTAAAATGACTTCAGGAACAGTAGGCAATGATTCAAAAGTTTTTAAACTGCAACTTTTGTAAACCGTGTGTATTACTGGCTATGTAAGTGAACACCTGTGTAGCTTAATAAAATGCCACTTGTGTGGCTTAATCAAATGCAGATAAGCTGCTTAAATTTACCTTGGTTTAAGCAAGCCTCATGACAGACTGTACAAAATTTTTATTTTTTATGCATAGTAACATAACACCCTCAAATAAACTGGTGCGAGTTAAACCTGGTTTGTGTCGTACTTGTCGAAAGGCTTTTAATTTTAAGCGGCTACAGTGTTTCCGGTGAGACTGTAACCTCGGTTACTTGTTAACTTGACAGGTACACAGTAAAGCGTGGCCGCGGCTCCTCCCCCAACAGAGCTAGTCAGAGCTTCGCTACTGCTAACTGAACTGCGGACTACAGCAGGGAGGCTGTTCTTTGGCTCCTTACTAGTAGGTGGAAGTTGCAGTGCTTGCACTAACACGAAGGCCTTTTTTTTGAACATATTGTCGACTACTGCTGCCATACCTAAGGTGAATTGCACCAATTTGTTTGTCATTTGTAGTTACTGTTAGCTAGTTTCGTCGTTTGCCTAGCTAACTAAGTTAGCTAGGCTTATTGGTATTCGACATCAGTTTCAAAACAAAGCCCGCAAAATTGAGAGTCCGAGACCCAGCTGTCACTTGTAGACTAACTTTTTATGAGTAAATCTAGCTGTTTGAAACTGTCAAGGAAAAATCGCAATAACACTCTTTAGTTCTAGATGTTTTTGCACGTATGCTTAACGCCTCGTTATCTTTATTTTGCTGACGTTTAGGATTATAATTTGAAGAGAATGCGAGTTTGGCCGTGAAGCTGTTAAACTGATAGCTAATCAAGCCTCTAACCTTGGGCTGCGGTGTTCTGTCGATAAAATCAGAGACGGGCTTTCTTGAAACTTGGAAATCAATGTCCGAGAAGAGTTCGTCGTCCGGTTCGGATGAGGACGTGGACCCAGAATCCGGGCAGCCTGTGGAGTTCGGAGGAGTTTTAAGCAAAGTAAGTTCTGGCGAATTAACACACATATTGTCTCAAAAGGTTATGTAAACACAACCCTACAAGACTCACGAGTTAATGGCCGCGTGACTTTTGTTTGCTTTTATTTCTCATTTTAAAAATCGCAATGTTCATTGATTAACACAAGTAATGAAGTGCATGTAAATGTGCCAGATTGGGACATGAAGGCTAATCTCAATTTAAGGTCCCTTACATGGCAGGTTGATGATCAAGATTAGAAAGTTAAACCACACAGTTAGTTAACTGTGGTTAACTAACTGTGTGGTTAACAAACTTTATTTAAAATGTTTAAATGAAGTTCCTCTGGAAAACAATCAATTAATTCCTTAGCTTGACTAATATTTAAGTTTTTGTGTATGATTTTTGTATTAATTGGCATTGTGGTTTGTGTTGGCCAGACTGTATTTCAAATATAACAAAGTCCTGCCTGTCATGTATATTCTTGATGACTCATAAGTGAAACTCTTTCTTAACTTTATGTTTCCTTATATTTCTTAAGTTCACAATTAAATTGAATTTTTTAAATATGTACAAGTTGTGAATCCATTATTACACCTAAACACGTATATAAAGTACTGCTGAAAGTCCTTTATATATTGCTGCAACTTCTGGATCTCTATTTATAGACAGGAAAACAATTTTATTCATCCTGAGATGCAAACTTGCCTTACGTAACTATTACAAAAGACAGTCCTTCTTTATTCCACTGCTCAGTCATCTGCATACATATAACAAGTAACAGAATATATATATATATATATATATATATATATATATATATATATATATATATATATATATATATATATACATATATATGTATATGTATATATATATTCTTTAAAGTAATTCATATACAGGATGAAAAGTATCTTAAGCGACACCAACATTGTTGTGAATTACTTCAGAAAATGTAATTCCTGCAAATTGTTATGTATGACATTATGAGGTTTTAACTCCTGAAAAGTACATTTTAATTAGTTACTGAAAAAATGTTTAATTGCATTTTGGAGCAATAACTGCATGCTGCTATTTTTTCATTTGTTTTTTGCTTTCAGTGGACGAATTATATACACGGATGGCAGGACCGATGGGTTGTGCTAAAAAACAACACACTGAGTTACTACAAGTCGGAGGATGAACGGGAGTACGGCTGCCGAGGTTCCCTGTGCCTCAGCAAGGCTGTTATCACAGTAAGTGCCAACCTCAGGGGGAGGAAGGAAATTTGTGGCTTAATATTGCACCAAAACAAAATGTCATGCAATTTTGCATCTGTGCAACATGTCTGCTTTTTAACCAGATATCTTGGAGTTAATATGTTGAAAAAAAAAGTTTAATCTCAAAGAATAAATATATGATTTTAAATTATACCAAGACCATAAAATAGGAGCGTTATTATATTTAAAAAGCCAACATTATGGAGTAATTATGCCCCTCAATTTACATTGAAATCTTGGCAAATCTGTGAATCAAATTCACAAAGGATTGCAATGAAGCTTTAAATAAATGCTTTTCTGTGAATACGCTGCCTTTTATATAGTTAGAGGATCTACAAATTAAGTTGCAATAGTCCTTTAGGTCATGTTCCTTTTTCATAGAATAAAGGTTTCACTGTAAAAAGAGGCAATATCAAAATCTGCCTTACTATAAAAGAGATTCTGCTTTATCAAGCTAAGTTCTTAATAATATATCGTAAGTACATCACTGTTTCTGAGAGTACAGTGAAGCCGGTAGGTTAATCATAGATCAAGTGACTGGAGCGTGAATGGCAGCTGAAGACTCGTCCTAGTAACAGATCTTTAGGGAGATTTTCTTCCATCGTTATTTTAATTCTGTTTCAGCAGACAGTTTGATTTCTTTAATCCATGTACTCTTGGGGTATACAGATAAGAGGCTAATGAAGTTGTTAGGAGCACAAGTTGGTAGTCCCTTAAATGACCCATATAAAATTACCTGTTAATTTCCACGTGTTATTCACATCACAATGGCATTTAGTCAGTCATTGAGATTGTTTTATTAATAACAGCCTCAGGCTTTTTAAAAGCGATTTGTTTACTTGAAATTGATGTTTTCTCCTGTTAAATGTAAGTTTGGTCCATACAGTGTTGTCCCTGGTCTGGCATTTTCCCTCTACATGTGAGACATGCTGAAATTCCACACTCTAGTTAAATATTCACTCCTGTTTGAGCTGCAGCAGCCAAACAAATGGTCTTACTGTGATTTTTGCACATTTTTCCTCCTCTGGGATTATTTGTTTTGGAACTGGATTAAAACTGTACAATTAAGGCTCTCAGCAAGCTCCTTTCAGCTATGAACAGAATGGAAACCCCGTCCAGCCAGGGTCTGCTAAGAGTGTTACAGGAACCTAATTGTTTACAGCTTTATTATAACTCTTTCTCTGTGAATATTAAACATCTTGGTGTTGTGAGAGTGAGGTCTGAGTACTTGCAGAAAAAAAAACAACTTGTTTTTTTTCTTTTTTTAACTTATCAGATTGTTACTCACTGGCCAGCAATGAATGAGCAGCAAACTGCCCTTATGCTTAAGCACTAAAACCATAAAAGCATTGCAAACAAAACTTTTGAAAGGTCTGTCAACCTAAACTCTTAGATAATCTGAGATAATATTTGTAGTTGCTGTTTCCATTTACTCACATGTGGGTATTATTGGGGAAACTCATGTGAAACTTTGTTTACATTTATGTTGGCAAATATTAATCTGTTAAATTGTGGTTTGGACGTTACATTAAGTTTTTTGGAAAGCTAATCAAACACCTTGGGTAATTAGCATCTATATAGACAACATTAGGGGTCTAATAATAGGCCAAGAGTGAAGACAAGGCCACTATGTTTGTGATGTACTTTGAAGTCAGATCCTGGAGGAGGAACTTTACACTTATATGTCACACTTTATGTGCCAATCCTTTATTTTGTGGCATGCAATAAATGTGAAAGTCCACTAAAGAAGAAATGTTCTTTTGCCTTCTCCGTTCTTACAGAATTGGTTGCTTAGAATAATTGATTAAAAGAAAAATGACTGAAAATATGACTAATTATTGCCAGTATTAACAGAACACACTCAAACTACGACCTCCCGTGTGCTTACAGATGAGGTTTTTCTTTCCTGTACGCAGCCTTTTTGCACAGCAGTGCTTACACAATGAGAAAAAGAAATGAACAAACCATAAAGTCGAGTGTAAAGCAGAGGTTTATGGTCCGTGTCTGATACTGCACAGTAAGATAGATGGCTGTTCTCTCTCTACCCCAGTAACAGTCACGGCTCAATGCGCCTAAATGTTCTCCCCAGATTATCTTCAGGTTCTGGTTGGAAACAGGGTAGCTTTTCTAATGTAACACCAGCCTACAAATTGAAATTACTGAGGGTTTTTTTGTTTTATTTATACTGTATATATATATATATATATATATTTCAAACCTTTGACCCAATTGGCAGTTGCAAAGTGCAGCTTGTGAAATCTATCAACATGAAAGTGTCTCAATCAATGTTGCATAAAGTTCTGCAGGCTCAGACTTGGGGATCAGGATCTGGAGGGATGTGACCGTTGTCAGCAGGAGCAAATAAGGCAGCACATGAGCGTCATTCTGCAAATGAAATTAAACTTAGCTGGCGGAAGGTTGTGTCAGCTGACAGAGCAGCTGGATTCTTGTTGGTCCTGGAGGAAAATAAAAATCTGACAAGAAAACTTGTATATTCCTGTGTGTTATTCCTTCCTGTGAACCTTTTGCAAAGCTGAACTCGTCTCAGCTGAGTGCAGTAGTCAAATTCCAGTCTGAGAGGAAACGGATAAAATTCTTTGTTGCACGTGTTTGGGTGCCTAAGGCAGTCGGTGAGTGGAGCAGGGTGGGGGAGCATAATAAGTTGAATAATTCCTCCCAAAAGGAGAAAACAAAGTTGAAATGATCCAGCTTCTTCCTGTAATAATTAATGTTTAGTTTTCTTTTTTTTTTTTTTCTCCGCACAGCTCTGCTCCAGTTGTTTCGGGGTGGGACAGGAGACACGAGCCATCAGTTCTCAATTAAAATGTCTGTTTATCGTGTGTGACATATGGCTTTCTGTCACTGATTGACTCCGTGTGTTTCAAGAATGTGTCATTCCTACTCAGTTAGGGAAACAAAGAGCTATTGAAGTAGTATTTTGCTCCTATTTGCCACTACTCTAATTAAGGTAAAGGGAAAAGTTCAGATTTAGTTATTTGATTTTGTGTTTGGCTATAGTCCGTTCTGATTCTAAACATTCATCATTATTATTCATGAGGCCTCTCCTCTCTTTGCGCAGCCTCACGAGTTTGACGAGTGCCGTTTTGACATCAGCGTGAATGACAGCGTTTGGTACCTCAGGGCAGAGGACCCTGAGCACAGGCAGGAGTGGATCGAAGTCCATAGAGCTGCATAAGGTGAGTAGCTTGTTGATTCTCCTTAATAAGTTTACTATATTTATGTTTTCCTTTCGTATCACTCTTGATCTCTTTGTTTGCATAGTTACGAATTTAGAGATTCGGGAAACGGGTCCATTCACGGCGTCTAAATCCAGTTCTTTATGTGTTTGCGTGTAGTTTGTGTGACCCCTGTCAAGATTAAAAACATGCTTTCTTACAATAAACTGAATAATCTTTGTTTGCTATCAGATATTTTCCTGGCTGCCGTATTCACATACCTCCAACATTCAGGTTGAATCAGAGGTCAGTTTTTCAGATCCGACATGGAGTTCTGTGTTTTCTGTTCTGTGAGATGGGTGTGACAGCAGAAGGATTCGAACACACATGCAGAGTTTGGTACTCTGGGAATGTGAAGAATCTAAGTGAGGTGATGAGGCGGGGGCTTCCCTCTCTTTGATAGTAGGCTGCTTCTCCCTTTAGAGACATGTTAAAGGATGTTTGGCTTCACAGTAAAAGTATGTAGGCCAGATTGAATTTGTTCAGGTTTTGGGTCAAAGTTTGCATTTAGATTCATCTGTTTACAGGCCTAATGTCTCTTCTGCAAACAAAATCCCCGTCTGGAGAATTTACTTGGCTGGAGTCACATGTTTTGTGATGCACTTCGTTTGCACAAGAAGATCACATGACTTTGACTTTTACACAGTAAAAGTACTAGATGCAGCCATGAATGTAGTGTAGTATTTTTCTGGTAGTGCATCACCAACATTGTACTAACTTCACCAAAATTTAACTTTCCCAGGGCAAAAACTATGTACATTATTGAAACCAGATATTTACACACATTGTTTGTTAAATACCAGAATAATGAGAATGATAATGTTAACATACTTTCCTAAAAGTCAGGAGTCTACATGCACTTCCTTAGTTTTTGGTAGAAGTGCCTTCAAAATTTAAAACTTGTGTCAAACATTTTTGATGTCCTTCCACAAACTTCTCATTAAAGTTTTCTGAAATTTTGTCTCATTCCTCCTGACAGAACTGGGTCAGGATTGTAAACTGCCTGACGAAAGCTCTCTCCAGAAGTTTTTTATCAAGCTTTTTGTCCTTCAGCCTCTTTGTGACAAATATGGTGGTGTGCTTGGTGCTATTGTCCATTTGGAAGACCTCCATATTTATGCCCAAACTTTAACTTTCAAGGCTGATGTCTTCAGATGTTTCTTCTACATTTCAACATGATGTTCCTCCTGCATGATGTCATCTATTTTGTGAGCCGTAGCAGTCTTTCTTACAGCAAAATACCACATGAGCATGAGGGCGCCACCCCTCCTCAGCTGGAATGGTGTTATCAGCCTTACAAGCTTCCCTCTTTTCCTCCAAATGAAATGTGTGGTCATTAGGACCAAACATTTCAAATTAATTTTCATTAGACCTCAAGACATTTCTCCCAAAAATTAAGGTTTGTGCCTGAGTGAGTTTGCAAATTGTAATCTACCTCTTCTTTTTTATTTCTTTTTTTGCTTTGGAAGTAATGGCTTCTTCCTCTACGAGTTGCTCTTTTAATCCATGTTGGTACTAGACTTGTTTCCTTGTGGGTAATGGCATTCTCTTACCAGCTTCAGGCAGCATCTTTACATCAGAGAAAGACCTTTTACTTTTGCTTTAGGATTGATGCATCAAAACACATTTATCTCTTGGACAAGGAACCCGTCTGCTTCCTGAATGGTGTAATAGGATCGATATTCCCGGAGTTTATTCTGTGCCCTAAATAGATGGACGTGTCAGATCTTCAGATCTCTGGAAATTGTACCAGAGGATGAACCAGACTTGTGGAGTTCCACAATTCTCACTAATACCTTGCCTGATTTATTTTGGATTTGTCCCTGGATGAAGGAAGCAGTTTGTTTGAGGGGTTGGCTTAAAACATCCTGGGGTGTGCCTCTATTTAACTCAAATGTTTGAGACGCTTATAATGTTTGAGACGCTTATCCCAGATGACATCATCATCTGGGATTTCCTGAATTGATGATGGTGTAAGCTGCTGTCTCTTCAGACCCTTTGTGTAATCCCGTTCCATGTCTGAACAATAAAAGTTTGTGTTATTAGTTTTTAACTTAATTCCCAGTAGGATTTCACCAAACTGTTTTTTGTGAAGCAACTTTGCTTTTCTCTCTGCAGCCTTGTTTATCTACTTTCAGACTTGCTCCCTCCTTAATTAACCAGAATAGATCACAGAAATTATAATAAAAACAGTCTATCACTTTTTACAAATTTTGTGCTGCCTCTGTCACTGTTACAGAAAATAACACATCCTGTGTTATTATGCAGGATGTTTTAGTTTAGGTGTGAGTAACTTCATGTGTTTGATCTATTAGAGTCACAGTGTGAATATTTTGTGACCTTGTAGAGGTTAAAGTATCATTACATTAGGCAGTGTGTCTGTGTCGCTCCCAATTGGACAAATGAGGACTTCCTCTGTGCAACCTCCCATAGTTTCATTATTGCTTCCATCATAGCAACAACGGTAAATATTCTGACTGGCTTATTTTTTAGCTCTATTTTTAGCTGTATTGTTGAAACATAATAATTATTATTTCTATAAGTTGAGTAGTCCATTTTTAAGCACCTTTATACCATCAACTCAACTTAATAGGATACACTTTTAAGAATGGGGTTGTTTCTTTGCCTTTTTTTAAAATACCGGTTATTGTCTGTTATAGACGCATGTATAAGTATTGATTGTGCAAATCATGAGGATAATCCTCTGGATTAAAGAACTGGGGATGGGGACCAAACCCTGCAAAGATGAGGTGCTTAAAGATGGCCGATAATCACAAGTTCAGCTGTTAAACATGTTTTGGTTTCCACTTTTCAAAGGGAATCTGCTGTCATTTTCATATCTGTGTTGGAGCATCAGCTTGCTTTGGGAAAACTGTTTCAGTGCAAGTTCATTTGTGTTTTTGTACGTGGGTGTGTTTGTGTTGGTGGTGAGAAAAGTGCTGCTGCTGGTTACTGTGATAAGTGCAGCTCCTAATGAATATTGCATGTTTTTTTTTGTTGTTGTTGTTTTCTTCACTTTATGCTGAGAAAATGGATTTTGATGAATATTAGAGAGCTTGAATTTGAGAGAATTGGGAAAAACTCTCGTTTTAGAACGATCATGTCAACAGTATAACTTTAACTCGGGGTGCAGCTGAATAAAAGGAGATGAAAGATGAGTCGGGCAGCAAGACCTAAAGTATTAGATCCAGACAAATGTTGCTCCCTGCCTCCCACTCTTACACTCCGTCTCTCTCTTTTGCTGTGTCATAATATACAGTAGGCTGCTTCACTCGCCCACCTTTTTAGTACTTCATTGGTTTGTTACACAAACAGCTCCAGACAGCACTCGTCTTTTCTCTAATGCATGCATGCCCCCATCATCTTTTACTCCACATTCACTTTTCTGACTGCAAGAGCAGAGAGTCGCTGGTGCCTGCACAGCGATGGATGCCGCAAAGAAAGATGGACAAGATGAAATGGTTTCACATGTCAGGGTATGTGGTTTCCTGATATATGCATGTCGAAGAAGAGGTCTCCATTTATGAGTGTGTGTTTGAAAAGCTTTGTGTGAAAGGAGACAACTTAATTATAAGCAGAAGTCGCCTCTCAGTCTGTTTCTTCTGCTTCAAAGAGCATCCAGTGTCTGCCTCTCATCTAACTGCTAAGAAGCAAATGGCTACTTTTCCCCTCTTCTCTTTTTGCTTCTTGTGCCTGTTTTCCTTCACATGATGAGCTAAGCATCTCTCTGTTTCTCTTCTTCACCTCCTCTTCCTCTCTGTCTCATAGTGAGGTGTGTCCGGGGAAACTGGATTAAATCATCTGCTTTGTCAGTGTCAGAGAGTGGTTGGGGATCGCCTGGCCATGTTGGGGCCAGCAAGCCGTCAGGACTGCAGCAGTGCCCTGCTCTGCTTTGGCTGTTGGAATGACCGAATGGTGGGCTTAAAGCATTTTGGCATGCTGCCTGCTCGCTGTAAATCAGCCATGCTCTCAACAGTATCAACCTAGTGTGCCATTGTTCTGACATGGAGTTATTTTTCCACACCCCATACTGTTTATTTGCATGCAGTTTTTGACATGAATCCAGGTTCTGCTGTACAGAGCGCCCGCACAACGCTTGTAGTTGATGAAGCTTGTAGTACACGATGTGGATATTTCTCAAGCAGCAATATACCCAGGTCAGAAGTTGCTGTTGTGCGTGTGTGTGTGACTGTACACCCTCTGATCACTCATTTAACTTGTAAAACCACAAGATCCCATTTCAAATATGGTGTATGAACGGGTGCTCAGTTTGCATGGTTGTCATGCAGCTGAGCAGGTGCATTAAAATGGCAGTCTGTGCTTTCTGTCAAACAGCGTTCAATGTTTTGGTGCTGAGTGGAGTTTTACTATACATTGAGGAATTTTCTTCATGGATTTAACTTTTTAAGCATTATCACATTCATAAGTGCAAGTGATTTGGATCGTTATCTTACTGAAACATCTGATGGCGACTCATATTTAGTCTAATTAAGCCCACTAGATTTTTATTTATCTGTGTTACAAAGAAAAGCACATCTGAAGAAGCAATAGCGGTCTGCAGTGGGCATGGAGCAGAGGCACTTCATGTTCTTAGAGCCCGTCTGATTTCATAACCGTGTTGATCAGCAGAATTTGATGCAGATAACATGTCGATAATGGTGCATAGTGACCTTTCATTTAAATAACAAATGTTTTGGTGAGTGGAAAGCCACACCCCTTTGGTTGCTCAATTCTGCTGCGTTGTCTCAAAGCACACAGGATCTCAGTGGATCGCCTTGCATGATGTGACAGGACAAAATGATCCATAGTGCTGGGATTGTGGTTGTGTGATTATTGGAACCATGTGGAACCATGACCTAAAAGGGCTGCATCATCTCAGGACTTTTGGAAGAGAAATAAAAAGTCTTTGGTTTTATTAATAAAATGTTCTTGAAACTCCGCTTGGCCTTAAAAAGTATGAATAAAAAAATTCATACTTTCATTTCATTTTATTTTAGATCAGTTGCTAAGAATGTCAATAACTCTACCACAACTGATTCTGTAAAAGCAATTCATAATGTGAATTTTCTTCCTTCGCTGAATAAATGGTCTCAAATTAAAACAATTTTTAAATGTATTTTTCAGAATTTTTCTATCTGAGCTTATAGTTCTAAAATTAGCTGACATAAAATTTTATTTGCTGCTATATATTTTCACATCAGTAGCAAGCGGCATAAAATATGAACAGGGCCTATTATCAGTGCTGACTAAGCACAAATAATCTTATTTACAATTACCTTATTGATATCTGTGGATCGGGCGTGGCACCTGAAACCACAGGTCAGGTTAACTTGACAATCACGACTGACATTTGAAATGCAAACACTTCTGTCTCACAGCCTGACTGCTGTTTCACTTCGTTGGTCTAATGAAGAGTGTCTTTTTTTCTGATTATATAATATGTTGCAAAAAATGAGCACAACATGTGGTTGTTCAGTTACGTGGGCTTTTTCTGTGGATTCCAGAAACGTGTATTTAATCATGAAGTCCGTCATTTCAGTTTAAAGAGGCACTCACTGAGTTTTGAATTTTAAATGCTTGCACTCATCCCAGTACTGGATCTTCTGGAATGATTTGTTGTGTTTATATTTTAATTTTTGTGGTTTAAAAATGTTTCCGTGTATCATGAAGTGTCCTGCAGAAACATCTTAGTTTCACAGCAACCAGAAGCTTCCTTTTTCTGGAGGAAACCCGTTTGTTTGGTCCATAATGAACTCCGGATGTTGTTTCTTTGATTTGTATTTTATGTCAGTTTCCTTACTGTGTCACTCTGTTGCAATAGGAGAAACTGCAGCTGAAGCCCGAGTATGTGGTGTCTCTCAGTATCGTCGACTGACTCTCCTTCAGTTTAGTCACTGATTTTAAGAATACCTCCTTGATTCGTTCCCATTGGCCAACAGAACCAGCTCACAGCTTTTAGCTGATTTTGTAATCAAGAGAAAATTGGACTCTTAAGCTGTGACTAAACCTGAGCAAATACCTTAAGACAGAAATCCTCCCTCCGCATGTTTGCATCCTGATTCACATGTTCAACATTTCACAGTTGATACTGCTTGTGCACAGGTGTGAGTTTTAGTTATTCACTCTGTTCTCGGCTCATGACTTCACTGCCTCTGTTTCGCAGCTGCTAGTGGGACAAACAGACATTTATTTGGCGAATAAATGATATCTGTAATAAAACTTCTGTTCCTGTGCTGAGCCGGCAGTCGGAGGCGTTGCCTATTTCAATGACGGCCAGTTAATGGGACAAATGCCCCCGCAGCTACTCCCATATGACTGGTCATAGATCTGTTTTCCAGTACAGTGCTCTCTTGGGGTCCAGTTTTTATATTAAGCCAACGAGTTCTCAAGAAAATGTTGACCTAAAGCAGAAAATTTAGCCGCCCTACTTTAGATAATGGTCAGATATACAACACACATGTCACTACATAAAAAGTTGCTACATAAGACGCTGCATTAGGAAAAGAAAAACTTGTCTCTTAAAATGTTTAATGAGAAACCAGAGTAGACCTTGATGGTTTTGTAACTTGGCTAGTAATAAAGTATTTATTTCTATTAAAAACTGATTCATCATAATCCCAACTATTTAACTTTAAAAATTTATTTGGGTTGTAATAATAATAATTTATTATTATGGCTGTAATTTACTCATTATAATATAGTCTTGTGTTAATATTAAATATGACAGCATTAATTAAATTGGTTTATAGTTTTATAAAACTTGTGAGAATGTTATAATTAAACAAACCCTTTTTTGTTTTACACTCGCATGTTTAATCTTTCCTCATTAAGGTATTTTTTATTTCTGTTTTTGTATTGTGTTCATGTGTATTTTTGATTTTTCACCCTTCAACTGGTTTTCTTTGACAGTGTTTGTAAAGAGAGATGCACCGATCAGGATTTTAACGGGCTGATGTTTGAGGTTCGACCTGCTGATTCTTCATTTAAACTGATTCACATCTAAGGAGACTCATAAAAGGGGGAAAAAATGTTGGACAGGGTCTTTGAGGTGGGAACTTTTACCCAAAAGAAAATGAAGGGATTATACGATTTGTCCTACTCTGTTTGTTAAAGAACTTGTTCCTGATCAAAGGAAAATTTGCTGCGTTGATCCAGTGTTATTCAATGTTCTGAACCACTGTGCTGTCTTTGTGTCCTGTAGCGTTTTGTTGTGCATCAGTGTTTTGTTTTTGTAGGTTGAAGCCCGAGTTTTGTAGGTTGACTAAAGCTATTGTTTGATTTTCTTTGATTTCTTCTACTTTCATTGTTGCCTCTCTTTGATTTCCGTTCACTTGTGTCCGCAGGCTGAGTCTGGATACGGTTCAGAAACGAGTCTGAGGCGTCATGGTTCCATGTTGTCTCTCACTTCAGCTGCTAGTGCCTTGTCTTCCACTTCCACATCCTCCTTCAAGGTAAAAACATTAGTCATTGATCAGGTCTTGTATTTTCAGGCTATGAAAACTGTAGTGTCTACAAATAAAACACCTGATTTAACTAAATAAACCTAAATAATTACATTTTAATGTCAGGTTGAAGTTTTGCAGCATGGATTAAACTGCTTATCTCCTGCAAAAAAAGTCCAACTGAACTGAATGTCATCCTCTCTCTGCTCAGAAGGGCCACAGGCTGCGCGAGAAGCTCGCAGAAATGGAAACTTTCCGGGACATTCTGTGCCGACAGGTGGACACTCTTCAAAAGTATTTTGACTCCTGTGGTGATGCGGTTTCCAAAGATGAATTTCAGAGAGACAGAGGTAATGTTTGGCTTATATTACACCAGAACAATTTTTTAAGAGTAATGGTCACGTTTTCAGAACTGCACATCGGGTTTCAACCTTTGGTTTTACTGGCGAAGGAAAGCATTTATTGATGGCAGCTTCTTGTTTAATGCAGCATTAGAGTTGAAGAAGAGTGGTTGAAGTGGCTCGCTGAGAAAGGAAAAATCGATATCTGCTTACAGGACGTTTTGTGGCTAGTTTGATCTCTGAGGCAGAACCTTTTTTATGATCTTCAGAATTCCTTTTTATATTAAACCTGCAGGGTGCAGCTTGAAATCTGTTTGAAAAGCACAAATTTGTTCCCAAAACATCTGAGAAAGTAATAATGTCCTGAGGTTTTTTTTGTTGTTGTTGCTTTTTTCAATAACCTAACCAAATATAAATGAAGCCTCATTGCATAAAGTTATTTTTGTTTCCTTTTCAGTTGTGGAGGAAGATGAAGATGAATTTCTGACCACTACAAGACCTGACGGTGAACACAATCACAACAACAACGGCAGCAAAGAGAAATGTGAGTTTTTCTGATTTAATTGAAGGATCCACTCAAGCAGCAAAAGCATATTTCTTTTAGTGCAATAAATGGATAACATGTGAATATGTCCTCCTTTTCTGTTTGGTGCAGTGTTTTCTCCGGCCAGTCCCAAAGTTATTAACGGGATTGACTTCAAGGGAGAAGCCATCACCTTTAAAGCCACCACTGCTGGCATCCTGTCCACTTTGTCTCACTGCATCGAGCTGATGGTCAAACGAGAAGACAGCTGGCAGAAGAGACTCGACAAGGTACAGGGACGATTGTGGTTGAAAAACATAAATGTGTTTCAGGTCTTTACGTTTGACAGTGTTTGCAGATTTTAAAAAGTTATTAGTAATAAAAAATAGTTTCACTTTTTCTATTTTAATCACATAGACGTGATTAAATGATCCAATCCAGTTAGAGCATAACTGGAAAGAAGTCTGTGGGTTTTTTTTTGGGGGGGGGGGGGGGGGGGGGGGGTTTTATGTTTTTACATATAATAATCTTAAAAGTGTGGCGTGCCCCCTAACAAGTACTTTATTACGGTTATGTCAATTTACAAAAATGTCTCAAACTCTAATTGATTGAAGGAATTTTGGACTTTGACTAGGCCAACCAAACTTAATAATGTGATTTCACTTGAATCATTCCATTGTAGCTCTGACTGTATGTTTAGAGTCCATGTCCTGTTGGAAGATGAACTTTCCCCTCAACCTCTAATAGGTTTTCTTCCAGTTTTAACCTTTTATCCTCCCAGCAGTTCTAAGCAGCTTTTCTGTCCCTTCTAAAGAAGAACATCCTCAGCATGGTGCTGCCACCACCATGTTGTACTGTGGGGAAAACGTATTCAGTGCTATGCACTAAAAAAATCAATTGAAATTACATTTTGAAGTAGTGCTCTGTGACAAAAAATTAAAGGGTGTACATGTATTGCACATTGCGTAACCAACAAATTATATATTGATTATTTCACTTTATTTTCTTTATCTCCACATTTTAGTATTATTTTTCTTTCAAATTTTGTCAGAAATATGATTGATCTTAAAAAACAGTTTCTTGTTGGATTGCTTCTTGCCTCCTGTGAGCATAAATGATCCAATCCAGACAAGTGTGTGTTAAAAATATTAATCATTCAATTATTGCAATTATTTTAAAAAATATAAAAATTGAGCGAATGAGTGTTGACTACAAAAGTTACTTAAAGCTTTCTTTTCCATGTGATATAAATGTCACTGTGCCTTTAAGTGTACGCTCTCTAGAGCTCACTGCTTGTCAAACCAGTTTCTTTCCCCCCGCTTTGTGTTAAAGGCGTGCCACATAAAGCTACAATTCAAAAGCAGCTCACTTAATCTACGGTCAGGTGTAACCAGCACAAATATACATTTGGTTGCAAGTTTGATGGCTAGCTGACCTTCTGAGTTAGGGGGAGTTGGATATCAGAAGAATTTAAAGGGAGAAACGCAGCTTGGACTCCTTCTGAGAGGAATCTTAGAAAATGACTTCACTGACTTCTTGGTGGAAACATTCAAAGCAGCGGAGCACCGAGCTGCTCAAACACCAAACACAAAGATGGATACCTTTACAAACTTCCAGCTTTAAAGTAGGTCTCTTTCTATGTGTGTGTGTGTGTGCGTGGGTGTGTGTGTGTGTGTGTGGTTGTTGTACAGAGCTGGAACAGTCCAGCTTATGTTTATTTTGTGGCAGGTTTTGTATGTCTACACCTTCCTTTGGACCCTGCTTGATGACATTGGCTAGTTTACTTTGGCCTTTACTCTGCTGCTTTTTTTGTTTTCTTATGTATTTAAGTTTACATTTAACCAATATATTATTTTTGTAATCATTGCAATATGGGTAAACTGTGCAGAACTTAGTGCATTTTATTGTTTTCTTACTCTTAAGGAAAATTTTTCTTTTTCATTTTAAATAATTGATTGGCAGCAGAAAGAAACTTGACACAACTTCTTTCTCAACGACTTCTGACGAGGAAGAAACCTGTAGGTGTGAGAATGCAGCTGAATATTGCAATGTTTGCTAAATTTGAGACATCCAAACCCACATTTTCATCACCTTTTATCCCAGACTTTTCTTCTCTAATCTGAAGAACTAAAGCAGTCAAGGATGAGTGTTTTTGCTACAGCCACATCAAACACACTTTGTTCCTGTGCTTGTGAGCAGGAGTTGGAGAAGAGGAGGAGGGTAGAAGATGCCTACAGATGTGCAATGAGCGAACTGAAGAAAAAGTCCCACTATGGAGGCCCAGACTATGAGGTGAAGCGATAAGATCACTGGAGCTGAAACAGCTTAAGAATGAAAGCAGAGGGATTTATTGATGTGCTTTTTGATTGTCGTGGTGGATCTTGCTTTGAGCTGTCCTCATTGGCTCGTTGCAGGAGGGGCCCAACAGTTTGATCAATGAGGATGAATTTTTTGACGCGGTGGAAGCCGAGCTGGACCGACAGGATAAAATTGAAGAACAGGTGCGATGAAGTCTGGAACCCTTTAAAGCTGACTTTTTCCTTCAGCTTCTTCTGTTTTGATCTTTAGAAAACAAAGATGTGTAGTTTAAGCTACAGCTTAGTGTGCATATATAGGTATAACATCTCTGGTCTTGTGCTGAACTGAAATGCTGTTTGCTTCAGTGCCAGTCGGAGAAAGTCAGGACACCGCGACCGCCTCCTGTTTCTCCTACTGATGTATTTTCCGCCATCAGTACACACCGATTTGCAGACAAGGTAAGCAATGTTTTGTTTTTTGTAGTATCTATAGTACATTTTCTTGGTTTAGTCAATCCAGTGTCTATAGTAGTCTGTGTATGCAGTGTGTCAATCTCTTTCCCTTTCTTGAATGTAGTTATTTTTTAAATTTATTCTAGAAATACATGTCAAAATTGGAACTTGTTGTGTAGAGATTCATTACACATGGAGTCACATATTGCTCTTATTTACGTAAATTGTTTTGATTGTGGCTTCCAGCTAATAAAACCTTCAAACTCAGTTTCTTAGCATTAGCAGATTGCAGAAATCCAATATAAACAATTAAATGACCTTTCTAAAGATGCTGGGTGTTTGGAGAGTACTGTATCCAAGCATATTAATGGGAAGTTAAGTGAAAGGAAAATGTGTGATGGAAAAAAGATGCACAAGCGTTAGGAATATCGGCAGTCTTACAAGGATTGGGAAGCAAACCTCACTTGAGAGTTTGTGGGAGAATCACAAGGTGTGGACTGCAGCTGGAGTCAAGTGGGTGGAGTGTGGGGTGAGAACGGGGTTTTCTATTTTATTTAGAAATCAAAGTCCAACATGCTGGAGGGCCAGTGGACAGGCACAATATCGAAGTTGCTTCTGATTCACTGTGAAGTTTCCAAAGTCAGTGATTATCTGTGGAACCATCGTCTGCAGGTGTTGGTCCACTTTGTGTCATCAAGTCCGGAGTCAGCGCAGCTGCCAATCAGAACATATTAGACCATTTATGCTTCCTCCTGCTGAAGAGATTATTGGAGATTCTGATTTTATTTCCCAGGAGGACTTTGGTTTAATGACCACGGCGTCACTGAGCCGAGAAGATGAGATGAAGGCGGCTAATAAAGCAACTGGGGTTTCCTTGATACCTCAGCGCAGCTGCAGGCTGATCACATTAATGCAATGATTAAAGCAAAAGGAGCCCTGAACCAAGTATTGAGTGAATATAATGCACATAATATTTTTTAAATGTTCATTATCTGTAAACCATAATCACCCAAATTATCAGAAATAATCACTCTGAGTGTAATGAATCTATGTAATGAGTAAATTTCACTTCTAAATTTCTGAAATATATCTTTTCCTACATTATATTCAAGTTCTTACTCTGATAGCTTCCCTAACATTTTCACCAGAGCTTCTGCTTCTCCAGTTTCTAAACGAGTTGCTTGCTTCGCTCTTCCTCCTCTCTCTTTTCTCTTTCAAACATCTCTCTGCTGAGCAGCCTCGTAGCTATTCCTCCTCCGTGTCCTCAGTTGAGCTAGTCACCGCCTCAGATGACGTTCACAGATTCAGCTCTCAGGTACTGCCACATAAATCGTGGACCCCTGTAGTTGGATGCAGGAACCCGTCTCCCTTTTTCCTACTCTTACAGAGCATGAGCAGCTAGCATGAGAATGTCTTGTATAACAACTCTATCCAGGATGCTGGAAACATTAGCTGTACTGCCTGGAGTCTATTGGAGTGAAATTCTTTAGCCAAAGCTTTATTTTTTTGCAGAAATACAAAAACAGCAAAGCACCTGCAGAACACAAACATTCCTGAACTCAAAGGCTTTCCTGAGGGTCCAGCAGGCATTATTCCTGGAAGTTGTTTTAAAGCTGCATGGCTGGAATCTAGAGAAAAACCCCTAATTTAGAGCCATTTCTCATCCTTCCATCTTTTTCCTGTTTTACGGCATGAGCATGCAGCTGAGTGGACGTGTGCTGCTGTTGCTTAATGACATTGTTTGGATATTGAGGATTCCCTTCAGGCAGGACCAGTCGGCTCATTTTTATTTGGTTTCTCCTCTGTGGCGACATTTCTTGAATCGCTTATAGGCCAAAATACTTGTTAGACCAGAGGATACTTACTTACTCATACTTATCTACCAACCCAGAAGTCCACAAGATACTTACTTACACTTATTTAGCAACCCAGAACAGGGATTAGAACTTGGTACCCAGAAAAACTACCTTAGCAGCTACTTTTTAGATTCCTAATCTTCCAACCCAGAAAAGGAATTAGACCAGATGACACTTAGTTATACTTATCTACCAACCCTGAATAGGAGTATCTAGTTTATTTACTTTTATCAACATTATTAGCTTTTTCTTCTTTTGCTCTTTTTTTTTTTGGTTTGTTATTTTGTTTGTATTTTCTTTTAATTCCTGTAAAGCACTTTGTATTGCCTTGTAGCTGAAAATGTGCTACATAAATAAAATTACCTTCACCTTCTGTTGAATGAAGTTAGCAACTCTCCTGTTTGCAAACCCACACACACTGCCGATTGTTCAAGACTGAAATGTTTTAAATGGGTTAATATAGGTTGACTCTTGCTGAATTGTGCCTAGAATAGGCAGGTTATGTAAAATATTGTCTAACCTGAGCTTATTAAATGTCTCTCTGTGTCTCAGGTGGAGGAGATGGTGCAGAATCATATGACTTATTCTCTTCAGGACGTGGGTGGAGATGCCAACTGGCAGCTGGTAATAGAAGAAGGAGAGATGAAGGTGGGTACAGAGGAGACAACAAGCGGTCTATGAATCATTTCCCTTGGTTGCAAGCTGTGACTTATAACACAACTTTTTTTCATTAGTAACAGAAGTGTTCTCAAGAAAAAGTGAACAAACTACTCCCTAATGTCAAACTTTAATACAAGAGTAAAAAAGTAATTCACAGCCTAAAACGGTTACATAGGGTTGTTCTATTTCTAGTTTAGGTTTTGCTGTTTGTATATTGACACAACTGTATCTCCTTCTCTAAATGTGGCACTAAAAGGTTTACAGGAGAGAAGTGGAGGAGAACGGCATCGTCCTGGATCCTCTTAAAGCGACTCACGCTGTCAAAGGCGTAACAGGACATGAGGTCTGCCACTACTTCTGGGACACAAATGTTCGAAATGACTGGGAAAGTAAGTCTGCAGCGACAGGGAGGGTTGTCATGCCGACTCCTGTTTAGCTTCTCTGGTTTCAATGTTGTGACCTGGCTGACACGAGCTTCTTCCTCCCTCCCTCAGCCACCATTGACAATTTCAACATTGTGGAAACACTTTCCGATAATGCCATCATTGTTTACCAAACGCACAAGGTAGATTCAGACTCAATATACGGATATTAACGGAAACAGGCTGCACATTTTTTCAGCGCTGGTCTGCAGCTGTTTGTGTTTGCATTGCGTTTCAGAGAGTGTGGCCCGCCTCTCAGAGGGACATTCTTTATCTGTCGGCCATCAGGAAGATTCTGGCAACAAACGAAAACGATCCTGACACATGGCTGGTGTGCAACTTCTCTGTCGACCATGACAAGGCTCCAGTAAGTGTTGACACAAAACACTGATCGTAGTACACAGTACTCACACTGCTACTCTTAGTTGTTTACAGCATTTTTTTTCTGTCATTTTCAGCCTTTGTTTCAAGAAATTGTGTAAAATGCAGATTAAATAAAGTGCATCAATTTTGATGATGTCAAAAGAAAATGTAAATATTTTATATTGTTATAAGTTGACAAATAATGTTAAGTGATGTCAGTTCAGTTTACATTTTTGTTATAGATTCACTTACCAAAGAAGTTAAGATAAGTGAAAGACCTCATAAACAATACAAACAACTGTCAGCATAACATAGAGAAGAGAATAAAGAGTTTATTCATTTAAAATAGCAATAAACAAAAATTAAGCTTTTTACCACAGAGAGAATGACACAGGTATTCCCCAAAAGATAGTATATCAGTGTTAAGGGAAGTAATTAAAACATGTTTTAAGTTTCTTTTAGCAAATGTGTAGTCTGTCAAAAATTATTATCCTTTCAAAATCAGTGGAAAAACATCTTATAGCATCACAGATTTAATTATAATTGCTGACACATCTGAAAGGCCTCCTTGCCATCACCCTAATCTCCATCTCTCTCCTCGGATTCTCTATCAGATCCATGACTTTGTCTGGCTTTATCTCTCCAAAACTTTAATATTCCTCCATGTCTAAAAAGAAACACGTTGATGAATTTAAAAGATTAAACCTGTCAGGGGTCCGAGTGTTATGTAGGGGTTTGTACACGAATCACCATCATTTTCACAAATGATTATTTCCAGTTGCCTTTATTCTGTTCTTGTGGCCCACAACATTTGTCTTCTTTCCCATGACTGAAATTGAGAAGTAGGAAAAGCTGTAGAAAAACCACAATTCAGCTGAGTCAGCTGAAATTGCAGAAGAGTGATGACGCTGCGTTTGGAAATCAGGCATTAATGCATAAGACGGTGTCCACCGAAGAAGAAAGGAGTGACAGCAATGTCACCAGATTGAAAGCACTTAATGTGTGAGAGCTTATGTTGTGATTTATCTGGTGAGGAGAAGAATGTCAGGAGAACTGTGGTCTGAGGGCAATAGCTCAGAGACGTAGCAAACCTGCACTCTACCCTGGGATTTAAAAGCGTTGTGTGGCAGTCTGCTTACCTTTGACAAAAACTGTAATTAAAAAAATGTAAATCCTTTCAACGGTGGAGTTGTTTCTCCAATCTGCACAACAGCAGAGCATTCCTCAACAACTTTATCACCAAAGTAGTTCACTTTGTATCAGTGAGCCATGCAGTGGTTTCCAAATGTAAGCTTTCAACCTGTGACCATATGTAATGTAATTGTCAAAATGTAATTTTGATGGTATGCTTTTTGTCTAATTATGCGTATATTCTAGAAGAAGTCGCGGGTTGGAGTATGTTTTAATACAATTAAAACTTAGTTTTCCTGTAAAGCAGACAGGCATGTGAACAATAATAGTCAGATATTTTCTGCCTGTGATGAGTTTCTGTGGAAAGACCCACTCCATTTGCATTAGTGGGGTAAATTGTAAAATTAAGGCTGTACATAAGAGTGCAACATAGTGAACGTGTTTGGTTTTTTTTTTAGAAAATATATTTTATGTGCTGTGTTTTATGCTAATCATTTGCTTTTTTAACTCAAATGTCTCAAATAAAATGCATTTGGTTTAGTCAACAATAGTTAACCTAAACTATTCACAGGGCAGCTTAGTAGCCTGGGAGTGTTTGCATTTACAGTTTTTGTTTTACTTCCAGCCCACAAACCGGTGTGTTCGTGCCAAAATCAATGTGGCCATGATCTGCCAAACGCTGGTCAGCCCACCAGAGGGCGACAAAGAGATAAGCAGAGACAACATCCTCTGTAAGATCACGTATGTTGCCAATGGTAAGTTCCTCTCCAAGCCTTCTGGTTTTGATCCCAGGATTACACTAACAAAAGAAAAGATGCTAAGTAGTGTGACGTAGTGTACAGTTAACTTTGTGTGACTCTTTGCCCGAGAAAATAACTTAAGTGTAAGTTTGAGATAACATGTTTTGGTTGATGATTGAAAAGTAAAACACATTTTATCACTTTATGAATCCCATGTGCAACTTTGCTATATTAGAACAAGAGCGAAAAGTGCAATCATAAGCTAATTCAAAAATGAATTAGGTTTTTGCAAATAGCGATATATTTCATAAGCTTCCTGTTTAAATTTGATTTTTAATAGCTGACATTGAATGAAAACCCAAATGTTCCTCAGGTTCTCTGTAGGGTTAGGTTGGATGAGCTTATCAGTGTAGCTGTCTGTCAGAAGAGAGCAATCGCTTGGATTTTGTTTTGTCATCAGCTGTCCAGCAGCAACAAAGATGGTGTTTGTCTGTATTCTTGTGAAGACACAATTATCTGATCATCTCAGCGGATGAGGTGGATTGATACAGCGTTTGTCTGCACAGCTTGTTGGCTTTTAACCACTCTATAAATCTAAAACAGCAAACATGGCAATTTGGAATTGTTTGACTTTTTATTTTTTTATTTTTGAGCAACTATGTTTTGGGATTTCTAGCTCCTGTAAACTGTAATCCTCAAAATTATAACAAATGTTTGAAACTAATCACTTTGTCCAGTGGAACAATGGACCAGTTTCACTTTTAAAGTACCATGTTCTGAGTTGTGCCCTGTATCTCTATAACATTCTATATAAAGTATTCTACTTTATATGGAATATCATATTTTTCTGAAATCCCAGCCCAAACGTCTGTAGCCCACCTTATCCGTCACTTCCTGTAAACAAAGAGGCTGCAGCAAAAAGCTTCCTCACTGGAGAGTCGGTTCTGACTTTAGGGGCAGAATGTTTATGAAGAAAGAGAGCAGTTCCCCTTCTTTTCACTAGAGGGCGCCCTGCACCACCATCTCTACACTGATTTACTGTTGTCAATTCTTAATGGCTGGTCACAAATTGTGAGGAATTGCTAAGTGAGCTGGTAACCCTCCTGTGTGCGGCTGCAGTAAACCCTGGAGGCTGGGCTCCAGCTTCAGTCCTGAGAGCCGTCGCCAAGAGAGAGTATCCCAAGTTCCTCAAACGTTTCACCTCCTACGTTCAGGAAAAAACAGCTGGGAACCCCATCCTCTTCTGAACACTAAGAGGTAATCTGAAACAAACACTTAGCTTTTTTTAATATTATAAAAAGCTAATATCCTCTTTAATTGCAGTTTTTTTTGTTGTTTTTTTACTGATTTATTCTCCCTAACTGTGTCAGGCTCTCCCATCGTAGGGATGATGCCCTTCATTCAACACGCTGTCAGAAACCACATGGCCCACTCGCCTTTCATTTACACAAATCTCCAGCAGGACTGCATATGATCAGGACGTCCCTGAAGATGAGCGAGCTTTAACGCCTCAGTAGTTTCCACCCCAGCTGCATCTCACTGGCTGCCTCCATCTAGTGGCCATGAAAGTGCATTAATAGTCAGTTCAAGAGTTTTTGAAGAAATGTTATTGATTTGTTGTGTTTTTTTTCTTCCTCTTCTTTTTTTTTGTAAACTGTTTTGTACATTTCTTATGATTACCTACTTCTGGACTTTTTTGGGTGTGCTATAATCACTAGTATTACAGTTATTTGTTTTTGCTGCTGCTAAAGTAAACTACCACAAGAGAGGAGCAGCTGCCCACTGTTTTCCCCCTTTCTTGCCTTGCCCTGCCCTTCTTGTGACGACTCTTTACTGTTTGATGGGGGGGTCAGGGCTCACTGCTTTGAAATCTTTATATTTCCAGATTGTTATAAACTAGTTTTTCGGGGAGCACATAGACACAATGTATTGTACAGAGAGTTAACTTTTCAGTTAGTTTACCAACATGACAAATGTGAATCGACTGTTAAACGCTTGAATCTGATGACAGCAATTAGCTGGGGCAGTGGAAGATTGAGAGATTTTGCTTATTAACTCTTCTTGGTTCGTTTTTTTTTTTTTTTTTTTTAATGCTAAACTGATAATATGGCCAACTGTGGTCTGAAGATGCTAAGTTGCGATCATCATTTGTCTGTAACCTCCAGCTCAGTGTTTCAGATGGACATTTGCATATGGTCAGCCTCGGTGTGATGCTAGGATTCCTCTCCTTTGTTGAGAGATAATCAGATCCACTTTGCACACCTGTTTTTTTTTTTTGTTTTGTTTTTTTGTAAATTGTTTGCTAGGCACTGAAAGCCATTTCCGCGTGTCAAGTTTGAAAACGAGATATGCCTTTGTGCTACAGAAGTGAAATTATTAACTGATGGGAAGTATATCATTCACATCTTCAGCTGTCAGTTGTGGAGAATTTACATTTCACACGCCACACTGCGGTGCAGCGGCATCCTGCTATTTGACTGATAAATGAACCACCCCCAGAATGCCTTAGACACCAGGGTGACCCTTAAAACGTTCTAGATTTCTCTACAGCCACCAGATGTGCATTTATCAACACTGCATTGAAACTGGGGGGTGGGGAGTGATGGGTCGACATTTCACGTCATCGTACCTCATGACTTTTAGATTGTGTTTAACGCCAGCAAGCGTTGGGAGTTCTTCAATCAGCTGATCTGTGCGGCTGGGAAATTCGCCCACAGATTTAATAATCTTAGAGCTCAGAGATTTGGAACCGTTCTGGATTATTGTTTTTGCTGATAACACAAGCTAGATCAACATGTTATATCATCTGAAGAATACAGTTAGTGTTTTTAATTGTATTTTGTCAGCAATCTACAGACTTTGTATATTTCTAAGTTGTACATCTGAAGTGTTATTATTTGCACTAAGTGTATTTGCATTTGACAATGTTCTGTAAAGTAAAATTATTACACAAGAGCTGAATAAAAGTGTACTGTTTATGGAGACAAACCACTTTTCTCACTGTCTGACCCCTTTGGTAAATATGTGGAAAAACATGTGAAATTGGCGTTTATTGCAGTAGCTTAATACTGAAATATTTAAATGAGCCAACTTTAAATTTTGTGTTCCTGTGTTCAGCGTGGGAAAAATTAAATGGCAGCTTCACAGCTGTGGAGTCCCCTGCACTTTATCAAATGTTATATCTGTAAACACTATTTATTATCATTTTCTATTCTACAACATAAATATAAATATTATAGGTGTGGTACTTTTACTGTTGCTGAAGAGCTAAATGAATGTTACAAGTTCATGGTATCCTGGACTATTTGAAATATTTTGGCATTTCAAAGATTTTAAATGTAGTTTTTCATCTGGTATTTCATAGTACAGCCAAATAAAAAACCATCAGACAAAATTAAACTTAATAGGCGTCACATCTTTTTTTGCCAGGCAGGTCAAAATAGTCAACTTAAAAGTACTTGCAGGCCACTAAAATTCACATTTTCTTTTTAACTTGTGAATTTTTTCCTGCTTTTTATGAGCTAGAAACTATTTTAATGGCAACAAACAAGTCTGGTTTCTGTAATAAATACAAAAATAAATCTTTCAATCAACTTGGATATGAAAAGGGTTCTTGTTATCTTATTACAAAAAAGCATAAAACCTGAAAAATAAACATGTTTCAGATATGTACTGGGTATATCTGAAAAATATACTCAATATTTTTGAGATAAACAGATTTTCTTTTGTCATTGGTAAAATCTTTTTTATAAATACTTTTTTTTTCTTACATTTTCAGTGTAACATTTTGCTGCTGCAATAAAACCTTTACTTGTTTTAAGGTTTTTAACATATTTACAAGGGGATACCATACTATCATTAAAGGCAACGTCTAATTATATTCTTTGCTAAATTCAGAGTTAATATTTTCTTCAAAAACACAGAGGGGCATTAAGCTCAGATGCCATCAAACATTCCCAAACCATAATACTGCCGTTCCTTTCCGTAATGTGAGGGTGAGGCGAAGGTTGGAGTGAGGGTTGAGTCTTTAGTAAAGGATGATGCCTTAACAAAAACCTCTACACACTCTTCTCCAGTCGAAGCAAAAAAACAGACTGATCACGTTACAACACTTAAAGTTTCCTCTAAAGGCCACTGAGTGAATTTTAAAGTTTATTTATAGGAAGCTTTTCTATACATAAATATGCGTTTTCTTTACATTCAGCGATTTAAAGTGTTTTTTTTTATTATTATTATTTCAGCAGATGGTGAATTATCATGAGTTGTGTAATAAATTATTCTCATCTGTCTTGATTGTAGAGTTTGAACATTTATAGTTGGCTGCAGTCTCGATGAGGTATCAGACAGCGGTAAGTATGTCTCGACTTCTTCAGGAGGACGTACTATTTCCTGAACAGAACCATCTCCAGTCACGAGGCCAACCTCACAAAACTAGTAGTTCCACATCAAACATGATCCACAGTGTTCGTTCCTTCGTTTCTACATGTAGTATCAATGAGAAAACACGTGCATTTGTAGAGGAAAGAAGAAGAAAAAAAAGTGCATTTTCACAGAGCCAACTCTGTGCTTATTGCCCCGTGAACCACCAACCTAAGCAATGTCCTCTGAGAAAAGAAAACATTTCCTAAAGTAATCATAAACAGTGTCAAAAGTGCCTTTTTTTCAAGCGCAAGTGTCTAGTACAAGATCAACAAACGGTCTTTTCTCATTCCGAGCATCATGTTTCTCTAAGGCAGCACAAATAGCCACCTTGTTGGGAACAGTTGGCCACGTCGCAGTCTGTGTTTGGCCTCAGGAGCTTCGTAATCAAGTCGGTTGAAGTGAGTCGGTCCTTCATGAAGCAGTCTTGATGCTTCCTTAAATTCACTGTAAACATTTCTTATCAGCAGCTCGTGCTGCAGCAAAGATTTAAAGTCTTTCAGGCCACCAGAAAAGAAATGTATGACATTAATCTAGCGTTTCCTTATGCATATATTCTCATATATCTAGATAGACTATGAAATCTTGGTGAGCACAATGAAAAACAAATACATGTAAAGAAAAAAAAAAAAACTAAACTAAGTAGTGCTGCTTTGATGCATGCTCCAGAAAAGCAACACTATCTGAAGTTCAGCACATTGTTACTGTTCCAACTGTGCAGAGGTCCGTCAACCAGAGAGGCGTTCAGGGGTCTTCCTTTGGAATTGGCAAACAACAAATGGCGTTGTGGATGGAGCAGAACTCGGCGTGGAGACCGACTTCCAGCCTGGAGCATCCGATGGCGTGTGGAGATTGTCTTGTGTGGCAGGAGGAAATGAAGGATGTAAAGCTTTTACTGTAGAGACGAAAACAAAACTTTTTAAAAGCACATATGTTCTAGAGCCAGAAAACTTAAAATGGATGTAGAAACTGGAATAGACGCAGAAATTGGTCTATTCCAAAGTATGGCTGTCTAAATGTCACACCATCACTCCTTTGCAACAATTCACTCTGCTGCCACCTACTTTTATTATTATTTTTTTTAACATCCAGATTTTTGTCACAGAAATGAATGTAAATTCTGACGACAAAGTTATAAAAAAATAAAAAATAAGGACAATGCTTTTCAGAGTAAGCCCAAAGTGATCAAAAATACAACGTACCAAGTACACGTCAAGAACGGATCCGTCGTCCCGGTCGATGTCCACATCTACGGTGCTCTGCTCTGAAGTGAGGCAGATGGCGCTGTCCTCCAGCGTGAATGTAGAGCTGGATGCAACATCATCCCTGCAGCAGGACAACACATTTAGAGGTGAACTTTTGCCCTGAGAGTTTATTCTCTGTCTTGAAAGCAGCTGTATAAACACAGTCTGAAACAGACAGCAAGCTGGAATACTCCTCAGAATTAAACTAAACCCAAGACACTGTCTGGGTTCAGGATTTAGGTTCGTATCCTTTAGGTTCCACAGTGTCGGAAATGTCTTAAATAGAAGTGAACCAATCCCCTCCAGATTGAAAAGATTTGGCACAGAAATCAGTCGAAAATAATACACACCAGGCAGCAGAGTGTGTTCTGCCTGCGTGTTTTCATGATGGGGACTAACTTCAACCTGGAAGAATACAGTTCTGGTTTGAAGTTCATTTATGATGTAAAGCACTTTGAACAACCTTGTTGCTGAAACGTGCTGTACAAATAAACGTGATTGATTGATTTATTAATGACACAAATGTCACTTTCATTCAGGGCTACAAATAGTTACTTTTCCAGGTTTAAAATGGAAAAATCAAATGCTTTTTGGGGGTTGGGTTAGGGTTAGGACCATTGGAAATGTTTCCAATGGTCATATGAAGCAAAGATCGAAATACTGCCAAAATGACAAGAAGACTATTTGGATGAAACATAAGGAGGCGTTTAAACTGGAAAACCCAGTCAGAACTTTTGAGCATGGTGGTGGCAGTATCATGCAATGGGGATGTTTAGCTGCCAGAGAATGAAGACAACCTTCAGATTCTCCATCTTCACCTCAAATCAACAGCTATATAGCTGAAACATGGAAACACTGTTGGTTGTCAACGATACCAGTACAGATCAAAACTGGTGTTAGAATCAGAAAAGCAGACCAGCATTAAGATTTTGACTATTTGTGAATTGTGCTTAAATTGTGCCGAGTGTGTGCAATAAAACCAAGCTTTTAAAACGAGCTCCACCATTTCTCCTAACAGTCAAATATCCAAATATATAATTAAAAGAAAAAAATTCAAGATAACAGGAACTCCCCCCGCCCCACAAAAATACCTTGACCTCCATAAAACCTTCGCATTACCATGTCAATTTTTTCCCAGGTGTCTTTGCTTCAACCACTAGATGGCATCAAGAACAATGTTTTTCTCAGCATGGACAGGTGACTCCCTGATAAATGCAGGAATGTGTTATGATCGTTTTATGACAGATATGATGAGGAACCTTTAGGTTCAAAGTGAAAATGAATTCTAGGTAGAGAGTCGTAAAGAGTTTTCTTAGAGACTCTTGGTTTCATCAAGGCAAAACAGATAAACGGCAACTGTACACACACACACACACACACACACATCTGACATGGCCACTACTGCAACAGGCCGGCCGACGGGGATCGTCGCCAGCTGATGTGCGGCCTCTAATGCGCCGTTTGTTCTGCTTTGTCGCAGTCTTTGCTTGGCCTGACATCGCCGGGTTAAAACTGTATCAAAGCTGCTGTTTAAATATTTATGGAAACAGCCGGGAGAACAATGTGAGGGCGGCAGCAGGTGACCAACGAAGAGGGGCGAGTCCCACAATGGAGCCTCAGAGAGCACGGCTGAGCCGGCGCGGGCGCACAGGAGGAGAGGTGAAAGACAAACAGGCACACAGAGGGCAGGGGACAAAAAGATTTCTAGGAAGGGGGACATTAAATGGCCTTCAGCCAGAGGGGCGGGGTTTTACACCGAGGAAATGAAGGCGTAACAAAACCTGTTAATGTGAAACTATCGCTAGGATTGTTTACCTGATTTCATAACGTTTAAGGAGGCAACAGATACCTTGTAAAGGTCAGTGATTAGTTTCTCTTGAGACGCTCCTCCTAATCTTTTATTAACATTAACAACATCCACCCACCCCAACACCAGAGGCCATTTGGTGTTCTGGAAGAGTTTGTGTATCGGATAAATGTTGCCAAGTTAATTAAATCACTCATTGTGGCATAACATCTCCCAACCAACAACGCATCAAACCTGAAAGTAGAAGACAAAACCGTGTCATTCCTAGAAACTGAGGCTAACGCTCGCATCGTCTCATGACGATGCGGTTTGGAGTAAAACAATCATCCTGTTTTATTGAACATAACGATAAATTCTCTGTTCTTTGACCTCCACAGTCACCAGATCTTAATCCAATTTGGTATGAGATAGAGTGGATTATTTGTCATCTGCTTGTTGCTATCATGTCATTATAAATCATAGTCTCCGGATTATTTCTGACAATTTATTGAATCTCTGACACGAATAAATAATGTCAGAGATTAGTTATTCTCTGACATTGCTCTGAAAGAAGCACTTTCAAAGCTTCTTTCTGAAAGTGACAGAAGCTCCAACCTTGAACTAGCAAAGTGTACCTAATAAAGTGGCTCCTGGGTGTGCATCAGTAGGAACAGAAAGGAAAACATAAAGGCGAAGCATGGACATTACCTCTCTTCTGTTTGGCTTTCCACATTGACATAGATGGAGGAGGTGGAGATTGTCCCCATGGAGTACGCCTCGTAGAAGGACGGGTTGGCAGGGACCAGATCAGGACGCAGGAATGAACCAAAGACACCTGAAGACATGGAGAAGAGTAACACAATTCAGTTTCCTAAATACAACCTCTACAATGTGAAACCATCATCTAATGACGATGTAGACCATGATAGAGATGGTCTACAAATGACGCAAGATTGAAGAAAAAGGATCAATGTGTTTCAGATTGGATACAAACCGAAATGTGAGATAATTCGTCAGTCTTTGCCGTGAATAGGTGGTTGGGATGGGTGTTGATCATCAGATTCATCAACAATTTTCTTGGACTTTTGCAGTTTTGGTTCAAAACTGGCTGAGAAAATAAGCTACCTGCTGCTGTGAGTAATTCAGAACGTCTTGGCAACTAATTTAGTGATTTCTTAAAGTACTCTATATTCTTAACTCCGGGGCATTTTATAAAACAATCATGCGGTCCCTCCCAACGAATTGAAAGTTGTTTGTTATTGGGTCTTTTAACAATAAAATAATACTACATGCATGAGCAAATTCACACAGAAAAGGTTAGACAGACAACTGATGAACCTTTTCCCAAAGTCGTATCTGTAACTAAATCCTAAAGAAATTCCAGTTGGGGTGGAAGAGAAGTCTAGATTATAAGAGAGGACCATAAATCCGGAAAATTTTGAGAAATTATGCAATGAACCGAAGCTGAACCTTTTTATATTCAACACAAAATTATGCTACAGGGTTAAATGATTAATACTGATTAAGGGATTCATTATGTCTTTACCAGGGATGTCAATAAAAGTTGAGGGTAATAATCAACCGATTTGCTGCTTCCAATAACACTGACGCAGTTCTCCGTGACTCCAACATCAGAGCGAAACAAATGTCGTCTGTCTTGTTTGAGGCCGATCCAGAAACCATGAACAGCAGACCAGGAAGTGGAACAATTAAATTTACTCTGTTGTGTGTTACACGACAGCTGGGGACTCGGTTGGTCTACCCTCAGCAGTAAAGTAAAAAAAAAAAAGAAAATGGAAAGACTACGCATGACTGTATGATATCTCTCTCAGCACCACGCCCGTGTTTCTTCCGGTGACTCTTTGCCTAATAGACTCGTTTAACACAAAGGTCATCTGCAGCTGCTGCACTTCATTTTATTACCCTTTGATTCATCTGACTCCCTGATCTGGGGTCAGATAGAGGATATAGGGTATATGGCAGGAAAGCTGGGAAACACTCAACTTTTTCAGGTTTTATACACATGTGGTACATCCAAGAGGATACTATTGACAAGGTAGGTTCTGCTTTCTATCCTGCAGGCCTAACAGAGTATTAATCTGTGACTGCTTGGCCAGAAGCAGAACACTTTATGGCTGAATGAAAGGAGATGTTTTTATGGCCCTCAACTATTTCTAAAAGACTCCAGTTACAACAAAACAAGTCATCGTCAAAGTCACAACTGTAAACTAGAAGATGGTTAGGCGAGGATAAGGAAAGGGTTTTGAACATTCAGCGAACTTCAACAACAATGAGGCCCTTCTATAAATATGCCTGAATGTTGCCAGATTGTTTGTGGGGGGGGGGGGGGGGGGGGGGGGGGGGGGGGGGGAATGACAAAAGGTAAGGTATCACATGTGTTTTTATGCACCTTGTCCATCCAGACTGGCCAGGCTGCGGGCCCCTCCCAGCCTGTCCCTCCTCTCGTCCTCGCGCCTCTCATCCGCCTGCGATGAAAGGATCTCCTGTGAGGACGACTTCAGAGCAGGGATGGAGGTGCGAGTCCTCTTTGAGGGGGAAAATCGAATTGCTGTGGAGCCAAAAAAAAATGGCAAAAAAGGCACATTAAAGTCAAGGGATGGAGGAAAAAAGGGTTAGAAAATAAGAGATTCACAGGAGTCAGAAGCTGAGGGGGGGGGAAGACTGTGACAGATGAAGAGGTCACACAGAGTTGAAGCTTTGTACTCTAGAAATCAGCAGAATTGAATTGTTAAAAGGAAATACAAATGTTCCCCCAAAGCAGGACATGAAATAAAATCTGTTCCTGTCACCTAAATAAGAGGTGCAGCTTCCCATTTTTACCTAAAGTTACGCTGACATGATGAACAGTTCTAGATCTTCATACGACTGATAACAGAGGAAATCTATGAGCTCCTTTCAACAACCTGCCAGAGCAAAAGTATGGCTGAAGTCATATTTTGAGCTTCATCATTTTGAAGGTCAAATATATTTTAAGGCCAAAAAACACAAAATGTTAGTATGCCTTCCCACCATTTTTCAAAGCACAAAAAACCAAAACATTTCTGACACAGAAACAGCATTTGAAGCCAAATCTCTCCATAGCAGGAACCATTACCATGTATGGATAATGGTCTGTCTAAACCCACATAACATGACTCCCTATAATTATGAGCAAAATAAAAAAAACAGACTGTTTTCTTGAAAAAATAGACCTGAATAATTGGAATTTGTTGAATGAAATAATGTAAAGAGTAACAACGATGGTCAGAACTGGAGCGGAAGTATTAACATATATCTGAACGCTGCCAGAATTATAATTATATGAATTACAATTGCTGTCACAGACTGGTTAAGTTCCTAAGTTGAATAAAGTGCAGACTTGGCTCGCCATAAAGACATTTTAACTCCGTTGGTAGTTGGCAGAGTCTGTTTGGTCTCCAGGATATTGTTTCCAGTCAGCATTTCTTCTGAGTTCCTCCTTCTTGTTTGTTAAATCACCATAGAAATCTTTATTTTATGAACTAATCCTGGAGCCAAAGACATTACTTTCACAAGGCAGCAGTCTCTATGCTGCAATGGCTTTTGGAGAAAGGAGATCCACATATCATCGGCACACAAATGACCTAAAATACACAATAAGATCTGCCCTCTTATACCCGGTCTTTATCAGGTCAGGATTTCCTGCTTCCCCATTCCTTGCTCTTTTCACCCGTTCCCTTTGCATTAAACATGTCAACTCGCAGACTTACGCTGATTCTTCCTGAAGACCCGTACACTCATGAACTTAAGGAAGCGGCTGGCGTAAAACCCGGGCCGGTGGACAGAAACCGAATCCTACAGAATGGGAAGAAAAAGAAGAAAAAAAACCATTGGTCAATAGGCTGAAAAAGGGCTTCATTCATGAAAGCGGCAGTTTCAGATTCTTGCAGGGTGTCAACTTACACCATCATACACCAAGGCTTTCCACGAATGCTCCAACTTTTTAATGAATCTGAGGAGAGACGACAAGCATTGTCACAAATGTTCCTTCTTCGATGATTTCCCCTTGAAGATGATTGACTGAGATGTCTTTTTTTTTTTTTGGAGGAACCTCAAACCCAGAGTATAAGATTAATCTCCGTCAAAAGCAAAAGTTTCAGTCATCGAATACAATAGTGCTAATATCATTTACACCGTGTCCCAAATTATTATGCAAGTTATATTTTCTCAGATTTTCTTAAATGGTCAATGCAAATGTTGGTCAGTATAATTATAACTGAACAAAGCTCCCAATGAGAACAGTATTTTTTTCAAAAAATAAAAAACTCAAAATGAACTGTTCCAAATTATTAATGCCCAGCAGATTTTCTAAACATTTTATGGATTGTAAAGAACTGCAAGTGGTCATTCTTTGAATGTGCAAGTGGTCACATGTACTAAAATCAAAAGCTATTTCAATCAAAAACATCTTAACAGACCAAGTTGCATGTTAACATAGGAGACCTTCTTTGATATCACCTGCACAATTCTTGCATCCATTGATCTTCTGAGTTTGTGGAAAGTTTCTGCTTGAATTTCTTTGCAGGATGTCAGAAAACCTTCCCAGAGCTGCTGTTCTGATATGAACTGCATTCCACCCTCAGATCTTCTGCTTGAGGAAACTCCAAAGGTTCTCAATAGGGTTGAGGTCAGAGGAGGATGGTGACCACACCATGAGTTCCTCCCCTGTCATGCCCATAGCAGCCAATGACACAGTGGTATTCCTTGCAGCATGAGATGGTGCATTGTCATGCATGAAGATGATTTTGCTACTGAAGGTACGGCTCTTCTTTTTGAACCATGAAAGAAAGTGATCAGTCAGAAAGTCCATATACTTTGCTGAGGTCATTTTCACAACTTCAGGGACTCTGAATTGGCCGACCAATGATTCTCTCCCCATGATTTCAGCCCAAAAAATGACTCCACCACCTCCTTGCTGTCGTCACAGCCATGTTGGGACGTGGTGGCCATCCACCACCAATCCATTACTGCGTCCATCTGGACCATCCAGGGTTGCACAGCAGTCATCAGTGAACAAGTCTGTTTGAAAATTAATCTTCATGTACGGCTGGGCCCACTGCGACTCTTTCTGCTTGTGAGTACTGGTTAGGGGTGACTAATAGTAGGTTCATGCTCCACCTTGAGGTTCCAGAGGCATCAGCAGCTTCAAATAACTATTTGCTGCTTTGTAAGGGCATCTTAACAGCTGCTCTCTTAATCTGATGAATTTGTCTAACAGAAACCTTCCTCATTATGCCTTTATCTGTACAAACCCATCTTTGTTCTGAATCAGCCAGAAATCTCTTCACAGTACAATGATAACGCTTCAGTTTTCATTAAATATCTAATGTTTTCATACCTTGTCATACGGCACTACACTATCTGATGATTTTTGTCAGCAGAGAGATCCTTTCTCTTTCCCATATTGCTTGAAAACTATTCAATAATGTGGAACATCCTTCTTAAGTAGATTTCCTTTAATTGAGCTCACCAGACAAACTAATCAACCCAGCTCTCTGAAATTAATTATAGTGATTCAAAGAGCCCTGACACACACAATACCATCTATAAATTTAATAGCATAACAAAAAATGTAATCTTTATGACACTTTAATCCAATTTGCATAATAATTTGGAACATGGTGTAGAGCTGATGCCACCTCAATAGACACCTTTATCACTGAAAGGCATTTTGAAACGGCAGTATATCAGGCTGGAGGACGTGGTTTAATTGTCTTTCTCACCAGAATTCAGATTGGCAGCCACATGCTTAAAAAGGAAATAAATATTTTATTGTAGCCTTGTTAGCAGTTAGCCTAGCCCCATAGCACAATATATAACAAAAAATAATTTTAAGATCCAAGTTCCAACTTTAGAAGTTAAAGAAAAACAACCTAAATATCCACCTGAGATCATTCCTGGTTTGCTCCATCCTGAATCTGTGCTTCTGCTGAGGGTGGAAAAACCAGCAGCAGTAGGTTTAGGTGGCTGTTATTTTTTTCACATGTTAGGATGGTTTGGATTGTTGTTTGTATTTTTCTAAAATACTGAAGTTATGCTTAGAAAATAGAATTTTGTAATTCAACAGGATAGCTGGTAATAAAATCTCCTTTTTGATCTGAAACATTCAGCTGTAATAAAAGCTGGACATATTTATCCTTCTCAGAGAGCATCAATTAGAGAGGCTGATGAAGCTTTATGTCTTTTTTGTTGTTGTTGATCCACAGGGCTTTCTCCTTTTTTTTTGCTTCCAGGACAAAAAATGAATCAATTAGTAAATAGAGAAGACTAATGGACCTCTGAGGTCTAGTAAATCCTGATGGTTGGAGGTTTATGGTAAAATGTGTTGTAGCTGTTCCCCTGTGATAACTCAACATGGGAGGTTTGGCATCTTTAAAAGCTGTAATTCTGTCATGGTGAGTCATTATCGTGCATGGACACTTTTTAGCTTTAAGAAATCAGCCAGAACAGTCAGAAAGCATAATTCCAGAAAATAATACAGCAATATAATTTAAAGAGGACTGGTACCTGTATGACTGCAGAATATCTATGATACCCAGGAAGATGAGCAGCTTTTCGTCTTTGTGTGTTTTTGCCGGGATGCCGCCCATCCTGAAGCGGAGAAAACAAAAGCGGTGAGAGGACAGCTAGTGTTTCTCTGTGAGGCTCGAAGTCTTGTTCAAATAAAGCCAGTGTGCTGCCTCACTTTTACAAGTGTTTGTAAAAGAGGCCCTTATACTATTTACATTCATGTGTGTTGCTGTAAATATGCAGAACGGAGGCTGTGTTTGTATCTTTGCGTAGCTATGGTTATATGAGGGCCTGTCTGCGCGCGCTCGCTCGCTGCTGCGGTGCCCTGGGCGAGGTGCGAGCGCGGTTGCGTAACAGCGTCTCTGGGATGAAGTGGAGACGCAGATGGAGACGGAGGGCCTGGATGTGTGATCAGAATGCAGCATCTGTGAGCGTGCGTTTCCCCGCAGCTGAACAAACTCACGTGTCGTCAGTGGTGACAACTTCGGCCGCCTTGCCGTCTCCTTGGATGGACTCCAAGGCCGTGGAGTAAAGCACCCTCTGACCTACGTTCCTCCTGCCGTCTCCCCCCGTCTGGCCTGGCTCTCCCACCTCCCTGTGGTCCAGGACGTGCACACCCAGCAGCAGACTGTAGTCCATGATCTTAAAGCTCTCCAGCACCTATTGCAACACATATTTAAAAAAAAAAAAAAAGGATAATTTTGAATACTGAGAGAGAAAGCATTAAAAGCTTTTTTTATTATTTCATTTCTTTGCACACTTCTTTCCCAAGAAAGAGGTCAACAGAGAAAGAAATCTCTGTTTAAACCAGTTCTGAGCTAAACAAACAAGGTGTTTCTCCACAGCGAGCCAAGTGTTACACATTGACCTGTTTGAGGAGCTTATGCCCAGTTTTCCCAGACGCCCTGTGACTTCATGTCCTCTAGAAAATGTCGCTTTATTGGGCGAGACGGGAGCAGAGGCAGACGGGAACAGGATCAGAGTCACAACCAGCTAACCGGTTCCGTTTGGTGACCCAGACTGGAGCGCCGCACAGCAAACTGTTTGTAATACTAAACCTTTCCAAATGTTTGCTTGCTTGCAAATATGCAAACACGGGATTTAAGGAATCTTCTGAGTTTTAGCGACTGCTCAACAAACGATACTGCATAAATGTGACTTGAAAAGAAAACGATATGGAGTTTTAAAGGATTTTTACAAGTCAGAAGCTGAAAATAGAGGCACCTTTTTGTATTTAGTCCCTGTGAATCACTGCAGCACAGAGACAAATGTCCTTCTTTAAAGACTCCAAAATGTACAGATCGACACAGAAAGTTTTGCCAATTCTTGTTTTTTTAAAAGTCATACTGTAAATTCTCGTGTATACTTAGATCCAGACTTTGACTAGGCCATTCTAATGCATGATATGCTTTGATCTAAACTGTTTCCTTGGCTGCATGTTTACTGTTATTGTTCTGCTGGAAGGTGAATCTCATCCCAGTCTCAAGTCTTCTAGTGTTATCCTGTAGCTCCAGAAGCATGATGCTGCCACCACCATGTCTCACAGTGAAGACAGAATGTTCAGGGTGTTTTGGCAGAGTTAGTTTTCAATCGCAAAGCGTTTTGAATGTATGGCAAAATGTTTGTGTTGTCTAACAATCCTCTGAGGCCGATACAGAATTTATATTCTGAAACCAAGTCACAGACAGGAGTCCCTTTTTACTGATTGTCCTTGAAGGCAACTGGCTACATTAGATTTTATTGACAGGTATCAGAGGAAACGGGGATGACAATAAATCCATGACAGGAAATTTGAAACCCGTGACTCCCTCACTCTCCTGTCACAACTATACACTGCTTTTCAAAATACATTGAAAGTGGAAATGCTTAAGACATAAACGCCGTTATGCTTTAAGCATAATGGCTGCACTATGGTTTAGCCTTGAAAAGATTCAGCGCAAAGATTTTTCATTTTAAATGGCCGTTAGGGAGAAAGCAGTAAAGTTACAGTGAGCAATGAGAAATCAATGGGAATACAGTTGTAAGTGTAACTAAGGTATGTAATTGAATACACGTCTTTGCTATTAATAAGAGCTGCACAAAGAGGTGACTCAAACTGCAGCAAGTGGCTCTGAAAAACAGATGGCCACCTCCTTCAGACTGAGCTGTGTTTCTGTAGCAGCTCAGGAAGTGTGAAGGACACCGACCATCAACAAAACAAACACTCGCTTGTTTTTTGGCTCGAAGCTCATAAATAAACTTCGCAGCACAGAGTATGAAAAGAAGTGTAAAGAAAACTGGGGAAAGGGACAGCTTTTATCTTTCCCCTTCAAACTCAGATCCGTCTTTAACACTGAAACACAAGACAGACATAATGACTGACCGACTGACTGGAACAAAACACAGAGTCTTTTGTCCGGGCTTTGGCTTTTTCCATATCAACAATTTGCATCCCTCTCTAAAACTCCCACAGCCTATTCAAACAGCAACCATGTTGAACGGCGCTGCCTACAGAAAGCCATTACCGCATGTTCAGGCCTCAGCTTTCCCCCATGACAACACACAGAAAGATATTTCTCTGACTTCGGAAAATGAAGCGACCGACTTTCCAGAGATCTGGGCGTGTCCCCTTGGATGTGTTATCTGCTCGCATTTCAAACGAAGCTCACTTCTCTTACAGTGAAGGGGGAATAATAATTATACACCAGCTGGGCTCCGTCACTGGATTCTCTGTCCGAATCCCTAATGCATCTCACATACCCTCCCAGCACTCTACCGATCAATCTCCTCTCTAGTAATGGTAGACCAGAGCTCTGTTCTCGTGTCTCATTTTGGAGCGACATTAATACACTAAAAGCTTTCTCAAGTTTGAGTTTGCCTGTTCCAAATGCACAACGCACGGCCAATTCTGCTCATGTTTGAAGCCAAAAACCGATGCTGGTTCTGAGAGGACACTTAGGGGGAATTTCACAAAGTAGTGCCACATCATTAGTTCTTTGAACTATTTCTGCTCTGGATTCATGCAGGTAAACACATGGCCTTTAGGTTCTGGATGTTTGAGCAACTTACGCCTGTTTTTTTCCAAGAGACATGCAGAAAAATCAGCTGATGACAAGAATCAGATGGTTGTTAGCTTGAAGAGCCTGAACTTCTTCTTTGACAGTCAAAAAAAAAATGTTCTGTTCATGATCAGTGAATGCACCATAATACGTTTTCCCACAGTTTGCAATAGTTACAACACTCATCTCTGTTACGACATAAACAAAGCTGAATGTTAGGTATTCGTAGCAACGGGAAGGCTTAATATTTTACAGGAAATTTGCTTTGTGCTTTATGCTATTGAGCTTTTAACAGGCACTTGTCAGGAAACATGATGGACTTGGACGTTTGGCAGCTTTTCAAAAATCTCAAGATTTAGGGTTTGCCTTGATCTACAGCTATTTACTCTTATATTTGTCTGAACTTTAAAGAATTTAATGATAAATGGGACTTCTAAAGTTTTTAGGGTCACGGCTGCTGTGTTGTTCAGAGTGGCATTTCTATATGACGATGTGTCAATGATTCTTTTTAATTAGAGTAATGCGTAAACTCAGGTTTGTGTATGTTTAGTGTGAACTAATTGCTTTGTGAATTTAACCCTGCCTGAACGATTTCTCCTTCTGGATCGCTGGAGAGCTAACATTTACTATTTTTGGAGTGTTTTCTTTTTACACCAATTAAATGTCCATCATCAGCAAAAGGAATAGTCTACCAAAAACTACAAGTTTACTTCAATTGTTAAATTAAAATCTGTTGCTTCTGCCTTTTTCCCCTTTGTCAACTTTTTCAACTATTGACATCACATCTTTTTGAAAAGACTTGCAACCCCATCATTCAAATAACAGGTCGGTAGAGAAAAAAATACCAAGAGTTTCCCAATCTTAATCAATTTGTGATAAATCCCCATCTCATCCTCATATTAAACTGTCCCAGGGAAAAACACAGAGTCCTCCCAACGCCCTCCAGATGCTCATTCATAAGTGTGTGTTAGTAAACAGTTCTCCTTGGGCTCGTATAAGATTCTCACAGTATAACAAGTCTTATAAGGACTTATAAAAAAAGTATGACATGATCCAGTTCATTTTCTTCAAAGAAAATAAATGCATTAACTATTCCAGCTGCAGATAAAATAATATGAAACGATGATAAACACCATCAATACATTCGTCACGGCATAATATATATATTTTTTTGCATTTAGAAATACTTTCAAACAAGCGCATATGTCTGTCTTAATTGCAAGTGTGTCTAAAGTGCAGAAGCCTTCTTTTTAGCCTGCTGACCAGCAGTGTGCAGGGACCTGTGTAGGAGGGAAGAGGTGCACTCTATTGCTCTATAAAAACTTTGGACATTTTTAGCTGTGTTGAAACAATAATTTTTTAAAATCTTGGTATACCTTTATGCCAGAAGGCTTTCAGTGTGGCGAGATACAAAAATTATATCGGAAAGCTCAGGACGAGTATTAGCAGGCAGAACCCAGATATTTACGCTTATATTTGTTTGAACTTAAAAATGATTTAACGATAAATGTAGCCTCTGCTGTAAAACCAAAAGAAAGCAGATCTTCAGTGTCGGGGTTGGTGCGAGTTAAGTCCTCTGAACAGCTTGTCACCGTCGTGTTTGTCTCGCTGTAACGCACTAATTACAAACCCCATCACACCAGTGGCACCAACACACACTCACACTCCCATTAACCTTCTCTGTTTCAATCTCTGTGAGTTCAACATTAATTATTAATGCCTAATGACGTTTCGGCATTTGCGGCGCTATCAGGGGAGCTGCGGCGGGAAGGAGACTTAAAAGGAAGACGGCACAGCCGGCATTTTGCTACAAGTGTCCCGTGTAACTCAAATGAGAATCTGTCCTTTTCTTCTCGCTGTCGCTCTGGCTCCAGCTCAACTCTGACCTGCTAAAATGCATAATATCTAAGCTCTTGATGTAAAAAAGGAAGTGATCCTGAACCCTTGTAAAAAAAAAAAAAACTCTTTTATTCCCTCCACCCTTCTGTTGCTTGGCTCCTGACAGCCCTTCCTGTGTTCAGGTCCCCTCTGGGGTTACGGGGTTGGCTGCTTACTCATGGAAATGGACTGAGATTCTGCTTAGAGAGCACTTTGCTTCCCGTTTAGAAGGCGAGCGCAGGAAGCCCTGACAATGACACACCACACAGAGCTGAGGCTCCAACACGTTCTGCTAAAAAACATGTAGCATGTTCACACACTGCAGAAATGAATGTTGGGGAATTAAGTTAAATATTATTAAAACATTAACATAATTGTTTGTGAATGAAATGGTAATAAAATAGTTAAGTTGCAACCAAATGATTTTGATTTCAATTGCAACTGAATTTACCTGAAGATGTTGATTTGTTTGATCGTTTTTAGATTACCATATGAATCAAGATATAAACTTTGTAAATGTTTTTAAATAATGAAAGACTTTTGATGGGAATGCTTCATTGTCAGAGAAAGAATGAGCTTTTTTACCAGCTTTATCTCCCCTATCAACACTGGTATTAAGTCAAACTTGCTAGCATGCTAACATGCTGAGTCGGTGCTAACGAGTGACACAACACAGCTGTTGTTGTCTGGTTAAACAATAGCATACCACCTTGTTAAAATAGAGTCAAAAACTTTTAATATATTTTAATTACATTTTCTTGCCTTTATCTCAAAACTGTTAAACTTTGGGGAAAAGGTTTGTCTATTTCCTCAAGCAGCTAGGTTAAAAATTAAAGAAGCGGTGACTTTTCAAAAAGTCAGATGTCACTCTGGACACTTTGCTCAAGAAAACTTTCACAAATGAAAGTAGGGAACCTTTGGGAATATCAACATATAAGATAGCAAGTGGCATAAAGGTTTTTTGAATTTACAGCAATCTCTCCAGCTTGACCTCACTCATATCCAAACACATTTAAAAATAGCCCCAGTTGGAAAGAGGTGGGAAATCAACACATGTTCAAACATTTCCAGGAAACAACCTCCTGATTGATCCAAAATAGCAACACTAATGTAAAATGAACTTTATCAAGAAAAAAAGGAACTTTATCACATAATGTTCTCTTTCTAAATAAAACCAGAGCCTTATGTAACAGGACAAACTAAATATATCCAAAGCTCACTTACTGTAATTGTTGCCCATGTGGTCCCAATATTTAAAAACTGAGGGCAACATTGAGTTTGGTGTAATTAGAATCATTATATTGTTAGATGTTCTGATGCAGGGCTGTCAGGCCAGGCAGGTTGCTCCAGCTCTGCCAGGAAGTCTTCCTTCCTGGTCTCTGGGTAAGTCCACGTTTACAGTAATACCCTGATAACGCTACACTGACCAGGATATTACACCTTCGCAGCTCAAACTGTCTGACAAAGAGCATGAAACAAAGCTACTTAAACAACTTCCTGTAATTCAGGGGATGAAGCAGTCCCAAGAGGCCGTTTACTGCAGTGTAGGAACATCACCGCACAAAAACCTGCTTTGTGCCTTGCTGTTTAATAATAGCTTTTTATTTCACTGCTACCAAATTTAATGGTCAAACAGACAGCCTCCCTCTGAAGTTGAATCAAGGTAAAGGTGTTTTCTGAGAGCGTTATCCTCCAAGGCTAACGACCTAATTAGAAATTTTACAGAAAATGAATTTTACAGAAAATGATGAGGATGTGTAGCAGTTTAAAACCAAGATTATAAAACCAAACCCCAGGAAATCCAGACCACCTTGAGCATCTTGGCTTGTTATATTACTGTTTTTTTCTGTACTGGTTAACATTTATTTGCAAGTAAATGGACAGAGTAATCGGTGGGTGACTGATCAATTGGAAACTTAACAATCCAATGTTTATCTGAACATGCATAGGCTACCAGGTGGCAGTGAAAACAACATTCTTTGGTGTGATTTTTGTTACTGAGGCAGAACACTTCATTTTTGTTATTTTTAGAGGTTTAAAAATTAAGACAGAGAAGCAATTTGGAAAGAAAATGTTATTGTTACTAGCTGGTAAGTGCAGTTTTAATCATTACTTGTGATCTTTTATGCTACGTAGCAGCTGTCACATAGTGAACGAGGCAACCTGAACCAAGGCCAACTTCAGCAAACTACAGGAAGACTAATGCTTACAACCTTTAAATCTCATAATATCAAACTCTAAAACTTAAGATTAATTTTGTCTTTGTTCAAATTAGTAAAACCCGGTTTTACATCAACTGCTCTCTCGCCTGGTGTGACGTCTCCTCTGTTCTTGACCTCTCAGATAGAGACGATTATTCAAGAATTCATTTCCAGTATAAAACAGCTCTTCTGTTTCAGAGCAAGTCGACTGTCACCCTGAAGAACATCCACCTACCCGACAGTCCCTCTGCAGGGTCTTCATCAGGTTGTTGTATGTCTCTGTGTCAAAGTAAAGCCCCTCCTCATGCATGTCCTGAAAGTCCAGATCCTTGTACGTCGGACGGGCTTTCTCCCTCTCTTTCCTGGACGCTCGCCTCTTGTAGGTGGATCCCTTCAGGTCGTACTTGTAGTGCATCTTGACCGAGCGAGGAAGCACGTTGTTCATCACCACCAGTCGGATGTTGAAGCCCCCCGTCTGGATGCAGTACAAGCCGTAGAACTTGGGCAGCAGCGTGCGCGGATTCTGGTTCAGGTTCTGTGGGTTTAGACAGTGCTTGCATTCAACATTCAGATCTAACATGCAGGACTTTTCAGACTTGGCACACTTTTATTAACGCATATTTTGTTTATTAGGACAAAAGGGAAGGATACCTGATCTGTGGAAGCTGCATTACAGTAGAAATATCTTTTTTTTTCAAAAGAAATCAGTTTTTAGTAGCAATCATATCAATAATCATAAAACTCTTTTCATTTTCATGTTCCATATTTACTAATAATGCTCTTAAATAAATCTAATTAAGTTTAATAGAAAGAAACCATAGGAAGAGATTTTTCACTGTGCACGGTAACGCAATGATGTAGCCATTAGATACGTTACCAAGAAAAATTATTTCTGCATCCCAGATATAAAACTGTTGACTGATAATTTCCATCCATCCAGGCTTTAATCATGGTTCACCTGCTCACAGTGAAGTCTGTCACTAACGACTCAACATACTAATATATCTGGAGGCCCTAACAACTCCTCTCTCTTCTGCATTCAACCTGATTTTATTTTAGATATTTCACCGCAGTTATCAATCCAAAACAATATAGTATAATATAACCCTTGGGAATTCATATATTTTAATTAACTTCAGCTGATTCCAACATTCATGCTGGTGTTATTAGTTGTTTGTGTTCATTCTCATTATCCTCCATGTTTTCAGTTAGAAGAATACCCATCATGCTTGCTTTGTTTTATTTCACCAGAAATAAAAAATGAAACCTTTACAACTCAACAGTCATGGTTGTTTTTGGGGTTTTTTTTTGTTGTTGTTTAATATTTTTAAGTTTTGGTAAATGGCCTCATAATACGAGCGTAAGAGAGAAAAAAGAACCGTGTTCCTCACCATGTAGTATCCAGGTAGCAGCCTCTGCAGAAACTTGGCCTCTTTGTGCTGAACCGTTTTAATGATGAACTCATCATCGCTGGTCAGGTAGAAGAGCGAGCCGCTGGCGCCCGGGTTGGTCAGCTCAATCAAAGGCTCATTTACGAGTGAGTACTGAGGGAGGAAAATCATAACATCAATTTAGCGTTTCACACGTAGCAAGGATCAGGCTTTCGGGAGAGCAGCTTCATCCACAGTGTAATCAAACTAGAGCAGCTCTAAACAAGAAGACTAAAAATGGAAACACTGTAAAAGTTTATATGGAAAAAAAAAGACAAACATTTTTTTGTTTGTTTAAAACTACAAGAGATAAATGGCAATAAATCTCTTATGAAGCTTAGGACTTAGCGGGAATGAGGAATAGCTAAATTTCTGTAGTTTTTTTCCCTCTTAGGGGCATCTAAACACAAATGCTATGAATGCTTTTCATACCTTCATTTTTTTCCTCTCTCATAACAGCATGACTGAGATCCAACAATGATAACAGACAGTAAAGTCTGGCATTTGCTAAAAATAACATATCTCCCATCTAAGATGAACAGTCAATTGTTTTTGTGCACAAGCACAGCTCAGATTTGGCGGCTACACACCTATTCTCCAGGTCTATTCAAAATGTCCTTGTCGGAGCAAAGGTAGATCCAAGGTAACCTCTTACTCTACACAGGAGGGGTCCCAGAATCTCCACATCTTGCCAAGTCGCTATAGTCAAAATACCTTTGTGTGAATGCATGCTTTAAAATAACCCAGGCAGTCTTTTAGTGCATGTGGGAAAAGCACTGCTAGTGCTTCACCTTTTCCACGTTTTACATTATATCATGATTACTAGCTGTTAATGATTTTCATTCCAGTTCTTATTTTGGCAAAAGTGTTAATGTTATAGTTAACTTTAAATAAATCTTGAAATCTAAAAAAAAATACAGAAAAGTTCTCGATCCTCCTCAAAAGAATTCATCCTTCAGACTGAGAGATTGTGGCTCTTATTAGTTTTTGAATATTATTATTTCTAGGAAGCAAGTATCACTTTGCCAAGACAGAACATTGTCTTTTCAGCTCTAGGTTAATCAGACACATTTTAACAGCAATAAGGAAAATCTTAACATTAATGGTAAACTATAATCCAGACGTGGCACCGAAAGTAAGCAGCAGACTGTGGAGAAGTGCTGGATGTTAATCGGTGCGTTATGAGAGCAACATGTTCAGAGGAGATGAGAAACACTGGAGGCATCTGCTCCCTGTCCCTGGAGACAGCCGACCACCGTCTGCAGTCACATTGAATAACTGGCACAAACACATCTGAAGCTTATCATCCTTTTATATGTGCTTTTATTCCTAGTTTTAATTAGCCTCGGCTGCGTGGCCTCTGCCTGACTGAATCCATCACCACCTGAAGCCACAACTAACTGTAGCAACCTCTCTACTTTGTCGCGCCTAATGAAATCCTCGCTCTTCTGCCTTGAAGTTATTCTTTTTTTCTTTTCTTTTTTGTCTTTTGTTGCTGATGCAGAAATAATGTCAGCGTTCAAAAACAAGAATACAGCTGGCTGGATTTATGAAAGGGCTTGGAGGCAGATGGGAAATAGGCAAACGGCGTCATAACAGGATAAAGTCATAACAGGATAAAGTCATAACATCACACAAAATCTAATTTGGTTCTGAGAACAAAGCATAAAGAGGAGCTCGAAAACAAGGGACTTCTGCAGATTCTTACTTGATTCCTGAAGAAGTTTTAAAAGAAAAACAACAGGATTAAACAAAAAAAGAGGTTGACAAAAACTTCTAAACTTTTACTTTTTAATCAGTTCTTGAACTAATCACCTCTGCTCATATCTTGTCGGAGCAAAATGTGTAATGGTTTGAATTAGCTTGTAGCATCTGGGCTTTACATTGAATCTGAAAGGGCTCAGAATATTTTTTTAAAAATACCAGAATATGTGTCCTTGAAGTAAATCTTAGTAAAACTGTTTGGACAGAAGCAGAAGTCCAGCTGCCTTATGTTTCACCATTTTGGGGATTACGACTCACAATAACAACCAATGACAGTCGTACATTGAACTTGTTTGATTGTTTTTTCCCATGAATGCATTTAAACAGGAAGAAAGCTTTTGCTTGGGAGCCACTAACATCCTAAGAGGAATGTTGTGGAAGTACTTGACATGAGGAGTTTTTGTGGGGAATGTTTAGATGTAACATCACTGAGGGGTGGGGTCAAACAAACCAAATTACTTTAAAAAATGTGCAGCACTGACAGAAGGCACCATTTGCTAGTGGTCAGCACATGAACACTTTGTACACTACTGCACACAAAATGAGACAAAATGTTTTTGTCTAATTTTTTTAACAATGACTTCTATGAGCATCTCTGCCACTTTAAAAAAATAATTTAAAAGGATTCACATATTTTAATATGGCTTTTCAGTGAACTTTTTGGGGCCTTGAGAATGGGCCTTGATATGCAGCCTGAGCTACTGTGGAACGGCTTGGTTCAAAGTGCATTTATGTGTTTCAATGGCCTAGTCAAAGTCCTTTCTATAATTAATTTCAGAATCTGTGACAAGACTTGGAAACTAATGTTTACACACACACACACCATCTGATCTGAATGAGCTTGAGCTATTTTGGAAAGAGTAAATAAAACTTTTGGACTCTAAATGTGCCGAACTGGCAGAGAACTGCAGCTGTAAATGATGTGAAAAACTGTTCTTCAAGGTTTTGGTAGTATGGCACACTTTTCTGATTTGCCTCGGTAAAAAACAACAACAAAAAAAAAAACAATCATCAACTACTTGGAGTGTTGGAAAGATTTTAGGTCTTACCAGATAGTCGTCTGGTTTGATGCCAAACAGATCTCTGAAGTAACGGAAAGCCAGCGGAGCGTACGTCTTGAAGCGGAAATCTGGGTAGTGATGAGCAGGAGTCAAGTTACTTCCCTCACTGTAACGTGATGATGAAACCAAGCCGGGAAGGAATGAAAAATAAAAAAAAAAGATGCATAAGACGTATTATTCCTATAAAATCTCAATAAACAACAATCTTATCATTACGGTTGGGCCTTCAGTATAGTGGGTCACTGCATTTTTAGCCACTGATGGAGTGTTTTTCCACTGTCACGGAGGAGGTAATGAAATCATTTTAATTAAGTGTTCTGGAGCAGAGATGCATCTAAAACATGACGGACAGTGGGCCCTGAGGACCACCAGGTTGAGAAACGCTGCATTAATGCATGGACAGAGTTCAGTTCAGTCATCTACAAGAACCAGGATCCATAACAGCTGGTGTGACACAAAAAAAAAAGAAAAAAGGCCGGTGTAGAGTAGTTCGCCTGGAGGCTGAAGGTGAGTCTGATTACTGGATCTAAACAATAATCAGCAGCACATGAGCCTTTCCTCAGAGGGAGAAAAAGGACCTGCAAAAAGCCCTAAAATAACACAATAGCCTAGATTTTTTTTCGTCTTTGGCTGGAGTGCGGGACATTCTCAGACAGGCTTTGACAAAGGTTGGCCCCATTCGGTTCCCAAGCTAGCTTTCATTCCAGGGGAGAACCGCGACACATGAACTCGGCTCACGGTGGGAGTGAGCCGACGTAAGCTCACTGGAACTGGTTTTCGTGGATCCTAAATATGGAAGTAGGTTAATAAAGATTAAGTTTTCCAGGGCGACTCTAAATCAGGGTTCTTAAACAATGATCCGAGTAACCAGACTATTTTGTTGTTGTGTGCTGGGGCAACAGTCTGGGCTGTGCCCTGTAATATAACCCCACAAAGTAATTTGACTGCTTTGTTCAGCACAGGATGGCAGCGGTGTTCACCTGTCACGGAAAGTTGTCGAGCGCAAACAGCACATGGAAATGTTTGCTCCAATCTGATCAGAAAGACAGTCGCCTGCAGTTCCACTGAGAAGAAGGGAAAGTGAAACAGAAAGAGGAGAGCAAAGCCGGGGTGAAAGCGTGAAAACTAGACTGACAGCAGCCGATAAACCTCCAGAAGAAAACGGGAAGATGAAGACGAGAAGGAGCGTTGACAGACAAGAGAGGCAAATAAAACTTCAGAGCTCATCGCTTAACCTTCCTCTCAGTCTTTCAGAAAAGAAATAAATATGTTTTACGTTTTCACCAAAGGGGACTGCTTAGAGAAGGCAGAGAATTAAAAAAAGAAATGATTATGTCAGGTATTAGATGTAGAACATTCAATTTCTCCTGACTTGTGTCTTGGGTAATTTTCTTCCTTCCCGGCTTTTACATTTCAAAGAAAAGCTGGACAACTGCATCTTTTATTCAACCCAAACATGATGACAGATGACACTGATGGTTTTATACTCCCGCCTCTCAATCAGAAGCCACAGCAGCAACAAGAGTAATGTTTGGCCGTTGCTCAGAAATAGGAGACGTGTGCGTGCCAGGAACAGGTTTGCATAGACCATAGTGAGTTTGCATATCCGGGTGTTGCATCTCAAAAGCCAAGACCACAAAGTACTTCCTTACAGGTCTCTCATTCTCTCCCTGAAACCCGAGGGTTAACCACAACCTTGTTTGACGAATGTGTGTGTCCACACAAACAACTCTGAGTGCCCCCCTTTTTAGTAGATTACAGCTATTTTTATCGTGGCTATTATAAATCTTAGCAGGTTTCTCAACTACCACATTCTTGACTAAATAACTATAAGACTCCCTTGGGGTAATGATTTATCAGTCAGCTCTGACATTTCAAGAGTTTTAATCATAAATTAGCTTGAAGACTTGAAATGCAAAGTCCAGTTTGAATAAAAGAAAAAATTACTCTGGAGAACTACAAACCAGAAGTAAATGAGCTCTAACCAGACAGCTAAAAAATACATAAATAGGGCAGAGCAATATATTACAAGTATATCAACATTGCAATATTGATTTGTAAAATCTGCACTAGAAAAAGCTGTTTGGAATAAGGAACAGTTCATTAAAGCAATATTTCCCCCCTAATTGATTTATTTTATTTGAACTTTTTTTGTCTCACTGAAATCTTTCAGCTCATCTAATAACGTTAAATTGGACAAAGATAGCCTCAGTAAGTACAACAGGACATTTTCAAATGATTACCGCCTGATCAGCACGAGCAGGTAATCACTAAAACAGAACCTGTGGGACAACGCTGAAGGAGAGCGTCCTACAACATGAACCTGGGTTATGTAGCCGGATGATGACGTAAAGCACACCAGCAGGGCCACATCTGAGTGACTAGGGCTAATTCTGACTGAGATCCAGAGGTGTGACCTTAAACTGGCTCTCCATCCCCAAAAGTTCTCCGATGTGACTGAATTCAAACAGTCCTGTAAGGAAGAAGAGGCCAAAATCCCTCCACAGAGACTCACAGGTTCTGCAAACCCGTGATGGGTCTTAAATCATTCCTACAAAAATTATAGGAAGCCATATAAAAGGAATCTGTATGTGATACAACATGTTGACCTGAGGTTAATCCAGCCTTCGACAGAGTGAGAGAGCGACACTTCAACAGATAACAGGAAGGCTGAACAAACAACAGCAAAATTGCTCTGAATTATTTTCAGGATTTTTGTTTGCGGCCTTTTGAAAACCACTGAGTTAAGAACTTAGATTTCCACACACAGAGACTGGTATTTCAGTAATGCTGCTAACAGTGCTAATCCCTAAGTTAAATCTAAAATGCTATTAGAGTTTTACCAAGCAACACTAGTCTCATTTTGACTTGGTAATAAAATATTAGTGAAATCTTGTTTTACAGTGATGGCTCTTTCATACGCATGGTGTGACATCTCTGCTTTCAATTTAAATAAATAATGGCTCCTCACAGGAGGAAGGAAAGAAAATATATATTTTAAATTCTGTAGTCTAACAGTCTAAAGAAAAATTTGAATTGCCTAAAACTGGAATCAGAAAGACAAAACTTTCAGAAAATTCAGAAACTGATCACAAAACTCTTATCAATGTCTCATTTTATAGCAAAACAACCGTTGCTGATCATCTCAAAGTCACGTGTGTGAGATGCCAAAGGTTAGAAATCCCTGATCTCTGTAACCAGACAGGGAGATCGCTGGAGCTCCAGCTGTGTGATGATGGATGAGAGGTTCCCACTTTCGAACAATTCCTGGTTGCTTCAGATCATATCAAATGGCTCTCTAAGCTGATGATGTAATTGTGAAGACAGCCTGAGAAGATGGAGAGGACACACGCTGACGTCTGCTGAGCGCCGCAGCAGCAGCAAGAGGCATGCAGTAAGCTGATTTCACAGCTCTTGGGAGGATAATCTGCAGGAATAGTAGCATCCCTGCGTCATGACTCAGACGAGGAGAACTGACTGCTGAGAAATGATGATGGAGAGGCTCTGGCAGCAGTTTACCCACTGGGCAAGATTAGTTATTTATTGTTTGTAGCACAGACCCAGACAAAAAAAAAAAATTAATGGGCAAAAAAGCACAACAAATCTGCAGACACTAGTCAGCTGTTTCAGGCTGTTTCCACCTACAGTACATGTAAGCTGCTTTTTATGAAGTGGTTTTCTGATTCATGGCCTCCTGCTGTGAAATAACCTTGAGATTTGATGAAACTCATGGTGCTACTCTGCAATCACTGTACAAATAACTAACATTCAGAGGCCTCTGCTGAGCTTTTTACATTACACTAAAAACGGAGTACGTCCACGTATGTGCACCGCTTTGCTCCGTGCACCACTAACCTGGGTAGGAAGACGCTCTCCACCACATAGAAGTCCTGCATAAGAACGTCTCTGTCTGGCTTTGAGGTGAGGTTGCCCACTGTGTAGCCGATGCCGAGCTGAATGGCTCCCTTCAAGGCCGATGACGTGGTCTTGACGGGAAAATAGAGAGAAAAACAGCACGTTTATTTGGAACGCTAAAATAGCAAGGATTAAAACATCGCCCTGCTGGCGCAGACGCCCCGCAGACAATTGCAGCGCTCTACAAATTTGCTGGCGCTCTTGATAAAGCCGTGTAAAAAGCCCTAAAATAAAGCAATGTTTTGGAGAAATAATTGTGCTAAAATTTCACTTCAAAACAATTATTTCTTAAAATTTGATTTTCTTTCCTGATGAAGTAAATTGATTAAAAAAAAAACCATTTAGCGTAAAGTTACTTTAATTGCAAATGTATGAAAATATTTTTAGACACAATCATCACTGGTGGCCAATTACTTTGTCTGCATCTAATTATTCAGTAATACTTTGTGAAAATTCAGAAATAATTGTTCTACAAAACACAGATACATACAGTATTTATTGATGTTCTTATGGGACAAATAGTGGGAAGAAAAAAAAAAGTCATTTTTTGTAATTAACATCATTAATTGGAACTGAAATCAAAACAACAAGAATTATAAAACACCATAGAGACTCACAGCTGGAATAATATTCTTACAACATGACACCATTTTGCTGTGGGAAAATTGTTTTGCTTTAGTGTGTTTCAGACTGAAGACAACACCAAATTAAACAATCTCCCATGTGTTTGTGACAATATATTTCTGTGTATGTCGACTGGACGCGTTTGTGTGTAAATTGCCGTTGGATAGCACTTGCTTTGAACCGGAGGCGTATAAATAAACCGAGTTGAATAAAATCGTTTTGTAGTGCATCAAGAAAATGCAAATAAATGTAAATATCACCAAACCCAACTAAAAATAGCTCCTATAAGCTGGGAAACAAATATTCCTGTTAGGTGGGTAGTCAAAATAACTAAATATATTCCGACCAAACTAAGACAAAGATAGCTGCTGTGCTACTGTAAACGTTATGGTTACATCTTTATAAATGCTGCCACTCTCAGTGACGTCTACAGGAGAAAAAAAAAAAAGCAAAGAAAACAAGTGGGACCAGCACTGGTCTCTGGCAGCCAGCCCTAACAGGGGTCAGGACATTATGTGCTGCAGCACAAGGACATTTTAACCCACTCAAGTTACTCAGAAGTAAAGCTGCTTTGGACTCACTGGCTCTAAAACTGAAGCGTTTACCAGAATCAGGTTTATTGCATCAGAATAAGGAAATAAATCGCCACACAGCAAAGCCCTGGTTGGCTTTACCTTCTTGTAGGTTTTCTCTCGGCTCGTAGTGCGAGGCCCTTCCATCCTGTTTTCAGAGGCGGTCGACATCTGAAGGAAAAGGGGGATCCAAATCAAAAACCGCTACGTTGCTAACAGAGGACTGGTGCTTACTACATAACCTCAAATTAATAATAAATAATATTTATTATTTAATTAATAATAAATTATATAATAAATAATATAATAATAAATAAATAACCTTTCTATAAGGTCAAGAGGGTAACTTACCTTGCTTACAGAGGAGCAGTGCTGGGCCAACAGCAATCAGGACAACACCTCTTTATCTCCTGATGATTGAGCAATCATCAGGAGAGTCTCTATAAGAGAGCAGGAACAGAGAAAGCATTATGCAACAAAACTGGAGGCAAAACATCACCCATAAACTCAGCATTACAGTACGGAAAGCAAGTTGAAAGTAATGATATCAGTTTAGGACAGAGCTAGTTAGGCTGTTGCTTTACATAACTTTCTAACGTGAGAAACAATTCCTCTTGTCGGTCGACTGTGGCTTGTTTGTGTGTAGTAACTCTTTATTGGATTCTTGTTTTGAAGCAACAAAACAATCCTGCTTGGCAGCTTAACGTTTTGAGCTGTATCTCATTGAAGTGCAGAGCTGCGGTTAATGAGTCAGAGCTCAGGGGCGAAAGTTTTTACTATGCTGACAGCACAAGCAACTTCTTCCTGAGCCGCAACACTCCCATCTGTCTGCTGCTCCCCTCCCATCGCTGCCACTGCCTCCCACCCCCACGCCCAACCCACTCTGCCTGTTTTGCTCTTTGACTTTCCAAGGAGATACGAAACAAAAAACGGCAGAGCGACGTGACTGAACAAAATCGCACCTCGGCGTTTGTATCGCAGGCAAATCGGTCTGGAAGCTGGAAAAGCTCAACAGAAATCTTGGTTGAGCCAGGACTTTGCGTGGCAAAGCTGTGGCGTATCTGCACTCGCCACATCACCTGCATTTAAATGCACCTGCAGGACCTGAGCACCTTGAATGACATTCTGCTTCATCAGCGTTTGACGGCACGTCCTCGGGCCAACCGTTCTGTGACCAGCGGTCACGTCACCTTCAGAGCCGCTGCACATCTGAATGAAAGCCTTTTCAGAGCTCTAGAGTCCAAAACAATCTTTAGGGATATTATACTGTCACGTGGGCCAGTTGCCGGTACCAAGGTTTTTAAAAAGTGGCAATTTTCACATTTCATTTCAAATCCTGTTATATAGACGCCAGAGAAAAAGCCAGAGATTTCTACAACAGTTTGAACGATAGAGTACCATCGTGCCCCTCCCTCACCTGTTGCTATAAGAAAAGGCTCCTACACTTGTATCTGTCTTATAAAATAGACAAATGTGAACTTTCATCTTGAAAAGTCCAGTCACAGAGTCAAAATAGGTGCTAAGGATGGCATTATTATTTTTGCAGCAGTAGGAAAACATGTTGCATTGTGTGCTGTAAATAAAAGTAATTAGTTCATTTTATATGCTTTTGTTTCGGCTTTCTGAAAAAAATAAAACAGTGTGGCTATGATAACAGATGTCAGCTGGAGATCCGATTCAGCAGAATTTCAGCTTGATCAGACTGACCAGTCAGAAACTAAAAAGTAAATCTTTTTCTGATGACCAAGTGCTTAAAATAATTTTTAAAAAAATGGTAACACTCTTCAGTGTAAAAGTTTGACTGAGGGAAAAGCCCTCAAGGTTAGCTATCCTCTTCAAGACAGATATATCCAGCTGGTAACAGGAAGGCTGAATAAGTAAAGTAAAAATGCTCTGTAGTATCCTGTTGAATGTTTACCTCTGTCGCTCTTTGAAGATGTTTAATTTGGAAATGTGAGCAGCCTTTTAAAAATCTTAGACTGCAGTTTTTATGAAGTTAGCTATGCTAACTGTGCTAAATGTTTATTTAAGGTGCTAAATAAAGATTGTTCAAAAATATCACCTCCGTAATCAATTTTTCTGTATTAAAACATTAGTAAAATCTTGTTTTACAGCAACTGCTCTCTGTGACACATGGATAATAATCCTTTATGCCGTAATGGGGAAAAAAATCTTTGGAATCCTTCTTACATTAAACTTCTTAGAAAGAAATTGGATCTTCTGAAGAAAATGTGGGAAAAAAAACGGACTAAAAAAAATCAACCACCAAATTTTGACGGGTCCGCCTCTTGTAATGAAATCCTAAATGTGCTTCCTTCTTGGTGAAAACGTGTTTTAAAATAGAGTCCAATGTATACTTCTGGGTGAATGCAGGCTCACATGCACTGATAAAGAAGATAAAAAAAAGAATGCAGCCGACACCATGAGCGCTCATCTCCAGATAAATTCTTATCTATGGACCAGCTCCTCCGTTGCTATAAACATAACAAAATATACTTTGGCCTGAGGCGCAAACTAATCCATCTCTGTTTGGAAACTTGCATCATTTATATCTTTTCTTTCTCCCTTAACAAAAACAAGACTCCGTCAATTATAAGGAAACACGCTGATGCAACATTTGCCTGAAGCCGGAGAAGCCATAATGAGATCCTGTTATCAATCATGAGCAGTGTCAATAGAGGTAAATCTGGATAATGATGTGTTGATCCACCTGAGCCATTATTCGCTGCGACTGGCCTGGCGCTCTCTGAAGCTGAGGAATGTTAATGAGTCCGGCTCTCAGAGTTGCCCTGACCTGAGCACCATTTTGTGCGCATTCCCCTCCACTCCAACCTCCACTCCCCCTCCTGCCACCCTCACCTGACCCCACACAGCCCAGCTGGACGCTCCAGTACCCTGTTTCCAGAACGATCCATGAGAGGCCGGCAGCTGCAGCGAACAAACAGCAGGTCTCCTGTTCACTTCATAACAAATGGCAGGCGGACGTATGAACACGCTGACGTGAAATGAATGGACAGATGATCTTAACCAGCCGTGACTTAGTCCTGCCATCCACACCATTAGCAAACGATGCAGGCACATTGGAAAATGACAAGGAAAAACAGAAACAAAGTGAAATGTCAGTGATACAAGACCTTTCGGTTTCAGCTCTGTCACCTCATTGTCTTGGACTAGATTATATTGTGGAGGAGATGTTAGTGGTCTGGATGAGAACCAAGTGTAGAAACAGATCCAAATGATTAATACAAAGGAGACTCTGTTTATGAATGTCTAAAAATTTTAAATATATTAGCATGCAGTAGCCTGCAAAAGTATCCACTCGCTTTGAACTTTTCCACATCTTGTCACGTTACGAACAAAAACCTAAAAGTATTTTACACAATAGATCAAATAGCAAGAGGCCAACTGTGAAGTGGAAGAGAAATAATACATGGTTTTCTGCATTTATTAGGAATAATTTCAAAGGTGTGCTGTGCTTTATATTCAGACCACTTGCATCAATCTTTGCTCAAGTCCTGCTACGGCTGCAAGTCTTTTGGGCTACCCCAAGAGAGAGCTAGAAGACGTAAACATCTACAGACTGAAATATTTGCCCCTTCTTTGAAAATTGCTGGAGTTCAATTTTCAAAGAAGGATGGGATTGAGAGAATGTATTCATCTCTATCTTTGTTCACACTCCAACCAGTTTCCCTGTCCCTGCTAAAGTAAGGCATTCCTACAGCCTGATGCTAAAGCAAGAAATAATTCACTGAGGCATGAGGTTTTTCAGGGTGACGGCCAATGTTAGTCTCTCCACGTGCAGCCATAAAAACAAGTCAAATTTTAGTCTCATCTGACCAGAGAACCTTCTGCAACCAGAATTTCCAATAGGTTTCCTTCAACAGTGGCGATTCGTTCATATAGGCCAGAGTTATGGAGTGCATAATTCAACAGGTTCTCCCACCTGAGCCGTGGATTTCCCAGGGTCACTATGGTCCTCTTGGCTACTTCTCTGACTGAATGTGCTTCTTGCCTGTCAGTTCAGGTGGATGGCCATATCTGGGTAGGTTTGCAGCTGTGCCGTACTCTTTTCATTTTCAGAAGAGGAGTTGAACAGTGCACTTTGTGATGTTTAAAGCTTGGCATATACTGCGTTTTATAATCTAATCCTGCTTATTATACAGTTTATTCACTAATGTTCCCTTAGCTATGACAGCCAGGTGAAGTGTTTATTTCCTACACTGCAGTCAAAAGAAGAATCCTTCACAATGCGGGTCAGGAGCAGAAACAAGGAGGAAAACAATGTTCCAACGGCAAGATGCAACCATCAAACTCTGCTTGGACGAAGCAGAATTGTGTTGTACAAGGTGGAAATTGTTTGTGGAAACACAATTTACCTTCACGTGTCCAGTGTTTTAATAACCTAGTCTATGTACTCTTGACATTTGACTCACTTTTCTTTTGCACTTTTAAATTGTTTTGTGTGTGTTTTCTTCTAATCAGGTCCCATAAGAACCGACAGGCTCATTCCACACTGTGGACGACTCTGCTCATAAACAGCTCCACTATAACTTGTCCCACGCCCTTGTCCAAAATTCCTTTCCCCCTGCAAACAGGCCCACTTGAGCTCAGATCAAACACTCATTCTCATGCCATATCTCCTCCATGGTTTCAAGGGTACTGCCAAGGATGCCGGTCAGGCCCCAGTGGAAGTCAAACAGCAGCTGTAGCTAGGCAATCTGAGAGACAGAAATCTGATGCAGAGAGGAGACAAGTGCTGTCTGCCAACGATGCAAACCAAATAAAGTCCAATTATTATGAAATTAATCATCCCTGACAGCGACATTTGAGCTGAGACATATTCAATCACAGAGGTTCCTGTAGACATCAGGATACAAACAAACCCAAAGGCTTTTTTTCCCTCTGCTTTGTTTCACTCCCTAGAAACAGTAATATCGGCTTACTCAAGCAGACTGTAAACAAAATGATGAATCAATACTGAGACAGCAAGGCAGAGCACTAAGGATCAGGCCGCCTGGCTGCCGTGACCCCCACAATCTCTTACCATAACGTTAGATGAGCAAAGAGAAAAGGATTTCAGTGGAGAAAAACCAAGAAGACGCATGCTGTCATTTTAGCTCATCCTGAGGGGAAGTGGATTGGTCAACTTCCCGTCTGAAATACCAGACAGAGAAACACCAACATTAACTCCTGATTTAATTCATTTCTGTTTTGTTTTAAATACACGAACAAGAATAGTCTCTTCAGACTATGAGCAATACAATTATGTATGAAGATGAAATGATCAAGCCTATATCTGCAATTTACATTTTCTGATTTTCAGTCTAATATTTTCCTGACAAACTTACTATTTTTCTTTCAAAGCCATAAAAAACAGAATGTACATATTTAGAGGTATGAGTTTTTAATCCAACAGAAAATGGAAAGGATCACAGAATAATCCCAGTTTATGAATCCAAGCACGCGTCTGTCACCATGAAAGCATGTTGATTTTGGAGGCATTTGTAAACTTTTATTAATTTGACGAACAGGAAAAGAAGAAAAAGGGTTTTTTTACTTTGGGATGTCCTGATCCAGGACAAAGTACAGGCAGAAGATCCCAATGAAGGCATCATTATCTCTGACTGAAGTCAACTTTCTGTCCTACTGTCACCTGCATGCCAGTAAGACAAGCAGTCATGTTTTTAATCATGGTCTATTTTTTCATGCAGACCTTTAAAAACTGCAATAAGCTGGGAACCTTTTGGTGATCCAATATATCTGGGTTTTCACCATTAATCTTTATACAAATCACCATTACAATGAAATTGACTGTGAAGGAAAGACTGTGTTGGCTGCTGCAGCATTGGTAAATGCTAGAAATCTAATGGATTGGATTTGTATCACGGTAAAACGAAAAGATTATTTAGACAGAAATCATTTTGTGTGGTAAAATGGCATACTTGGAGTGTGTGTTTGGTCACACACTTTGATTAATCAGGCCAAGAACTGTGAAGTATTTGCAAAATGTATTATGATATCTTGATGGATTTTGAGTGTGGGGAGTTAACTTCCTCCAGCACCCACAGAAACTTTCTTAAGGAGGCAGATTCTGATTCATGTTCTAAAGACTGACAGAGTCGTTCAGTTAGGACTAATCCAAGATAAGATGCAAAAGAATAATAACCCCATACAGAGTTTGCAAACCATGAATGTGTGTTTTCTGTTTCAATAGAAACCTATCAAATCCACTCTTCAACACACGCCTCCTCCCTTCCTCCTTCAGCATATGAAACTGATCTGTTTCATGTTTTACTACATTAGGAGGATCGTTTGTTTTCATCCCCTTTCTGACGGACAGGCTGTGACGCAGCTTCAGGGTACGGTCTGCCCACTAACAGCAGGCACTATGCAGCACTGCAGATCTTGGAAGAAGTCTGTGTGTGTATGTGTGTGTGAATGTGATTAAAAGTCTGAGGCAGCACCAACAGAGGCTGAGGATAGCTTATCAGACAAGAGTTGCAAACAGAACTGAAGTTAAGTGGCGGAGCTTGTTAATTTAGCCAAATTTTAAAAAGCCTGGGATATTACCTCATTGTACAGTGAGGAAAATAAGGAAAAATCTCTTGGGTAACCAACGCTGTCAGCTTGCTGCTGGAGGAGTTGCCTGAATGGATCCCTGAGGTTTATGCTTCTTTAGGATGTCTTACTAAACTAAAGAACAAAACCAAGAAATTCATGAAGTGGCCAGAAAACCAGTGTAGGATGTAGATTATGTAATCCTGTATGATAATATTTATATTTTTGTCTCTGCCTTCATGTACATATGACCTGGAGTGACATCCCATTCTTAATCCATAGGAGTTTAATATAATGTTGGCCCAACCTTTGAAGCTATTAACAGCTTTACGTCCTCTACGAAAGCTTTCCACAAGGTCAGACTCTGATGTTGGACAAGAAGATCTGCCCACACTCAAAACACTTTGTACAGGTGAGGCTAGTTTTTCTACAACAAACTCCCTCATCCATTTTGCTAAGCACAAAACAGCAACCCTTAATCCCATCAGCACCAAACTTTGCACTTATTTTTTAGGCTCTTGTGGCAATGACCAGGCTAACTGAAGGTACTCAGACTGTGGGGGTGTGCGTGTGGGGGTGGGTGTGTGTGTGTGTGTGTCATGGAGGGGAGAGGGATTTGACCTTTAAAATATGACAAGACCACACAAAAAGGGGCCTAACAAGAAGGTGGGAGTGGTAAACATAAGGGAGGAAGACGATGACAACGAGGAAATGCGACACAAAAGGTGTGTAAAAATTCAGTCATTCCTTTTCTTATGGTTAATGCAACACTCACTAAACTGGGTAACATATTAACAATGTTATTCTTACATAAGAGAAAAGAAGAACTGTAGTTATTACACAATTAAACAACTAAAAAAGTATTGTGTTCATTTTATTTTGCATGCCCAGCGACTTTAGCTTGTGTTTTTGAAAATCAGATCATCATTCATCACTTTCACTCGAGTCCCTCTTTGTATGTGAAGCAGCAAGGAGGAGGTCACCCTCCGTGTCCGGAGAGAGTCACATGATTCATTCGAGGGAACAGAGTGGGAGGGAGCGTTGAGTGAAACACAGGGGCAGGAATATATAGAGAAAAGAAGTAAGACAATGTTCCCTAAAGATACAGAAGCAAACAAAAGGAGCTCCAATGAGCGTGATAGAGAACAACACTCCACTCTCCGAGATGACTGACCTATTAAAGCAGGCTTTTTTTTCCCCCTCAGACAGCAGCTATATCCATCACCAGGCATCCAGCAGAGCCTCGTGTCCTAACGTCATCGTCCAGGGAAAACAAACGGCACAAATACAATGAGAGACAGGGTTTCCCAGCTCAGCCAGGCCCTTTCAGGGTCCAAAGGTCCACTCTCCCTCAGTAAATCCTCGAGGGAGATAGAAAGTTTTATTATCTAGAAGTATTACAGTAAACAGAAATGGCCCAATGATGCTAAGAGAAGGTTAATCATTTCATCAAGAAAGGAGACACAAGCTGCAGTAGATAAAGACGAGAACTCTTCCTCTTGTCTCGCTCGTTTTTTCCCCCCAGTTGTCTTCACTCAGCTCTCCCTTTCATCTTGTGATCTTTCCTTCCCACTTTCTCACTCTGACTCCCTGAGCGGGCCTCTGCAGACTTCGTCATTATAAGGGAAGTGGGAGGGAAGAAGGGCGAGAAAGGGTACTACGGAGGACTAAAACAACAACAACAAATATCTGAATGATATACATTCCTGTGAGGCTCCCAGCTTAATGCTCAGCTAGCAGCCTTCAACCAACCGACCGGGATTCAGTACGGGACAATTACCAGCTAAACGTCCCTGCAGGCCCCCTCCGACAATGTTCCCTCGCCCTTTCAAAGCTGGTGCCCATGAGTCGATTGGCCAGAGCAGGCAAGCAGAGATCATTAAGATCGAACAGATAGCTTTGAAGTGAATAATGAGGATTTTAAACAGATCCCGGACTGCACACGGATGTTTGTGGACAGTCTTCAAAAGATTCAGCTTTCTGTTTGTATGCATGTGAGAAATTTGGAGTAGTTCTGATCTTTTCGCCCCGGCGTCATTTCACACCTTTGAAGTTCTGGTGGTTTTGTACCCAACTTGTTTGACGTTATAAAAGAGCTGTCTGCCAGTGGGCGTTTCTGGCTCGCTGGGTATCAATTCATAGCCGCCAGCGGTGTGTTTCACACCCTTCTGACATCAGACAATTTAAATCTTTATATTCTGCTTGTAGACTAATGTAATGTGTTTACGTGGCTAGAATAAATAATATCTATCAGCAGGGGGTCACCCTGAAATGAAATCATAATCTAATAAAAGACAGAAAATGTTCAGAAGGGTTAATTGGTTAACCGTTCTGAACAGGGATCAGAACCAGGTATGTGGAGATATGGTGTATTACAAAGAGCTTTTAAAAATTATTATCCTTACAAGTCATAAAAACTAAAATTATTCATAAAAATACAACAAAATACCTGATCCACAATAGTTTAAATATATGGCTATGAAATACTTTGCTTGTGGCTAAGAAATAGTAATGAGTCCGTGAAATGGAGATACAAATTGGTAACTATGACAAAATGAAAAAGTTAGACCATTTATTAATTGATGGCTAAAGATGATACAAACTACATAAAGGGATGTGACTGCTGGTCACTACATTCTTTAGCAACAAAATATTTTTGGGGAGTTTTGGTCTTTGATTTGTGAAATTCAAAAAATCTGCAAGGTCCAACAAATCTGGAGCACACACACTTCATTTTGGTTTTAAATACTATCACATGGGCATGAAAACTGGACAGATTTATGTCAGGCTTATCGTGTTTGCAGCATATTTCTAAGCCAGTCTTTTACAAATGCTTAAAAAAAATATTCTACATTAAGTAATCTAATTGCATTATTATTAACATTAATAGTATGAAGAAAAAATATTAATTAAAAGCTTTGTCAATTGTTTCAACTACTTGACCAAGACCTTGTTACACTCTGTCTCATGCAGTTAGAGAAAACTTCATTCACTCAGGCACTTTCTCTAGCATTTAAATAAAATAACTTTAAACTGTAAAAATAGCACAACAAATGTCATTTTTGGTTGATATATCTACATACCAGTAACCGCCTTATCCCTATTTTGCACAGTTTGTTTTATTCCCAAAGTCTGGTTATTTTCTGCATCAAAGTTGATCAAACATTGTGCGCTTTTATGAATGAAATAGACTCATGTAGCTGTATAGAGAAGTGGATAATTGGAGGGTAGACCACTCTGGTCCCACAGGGCCTTAAGTGCAACCTCTGATGAATAAACTTTAATTCCTCAAACCCACGAGGAGCCCTGGTGTATTCACAGATGTCGTACTTGAAAGGTCAGGGGTAGTGAGGGATGGCTATGTGGAAGTTATTCAATAAAGTCGTAATTATAGGAGCTGGTGCTCATTCTAGAGCGCCCAAGATAAGATTTATCCAAAGCATTTTGAAGGTGAACTCAGAGACCTTTTTCAGTTAGCGGTGCTGCCCACTGTTATATTAATTATTATGAGAAGTGAAACGACTGACTCTTAATTATTGACTTGACGTCTTTCCCTTTCAAGAGAGATGAATAGAAAGAGTGAAAGGATGATCGACAATGCATGTTTATTCTGAATTTTCTATTTTTAAAAATGTTTATTGTTTACATATAATGCTAAGTTACAATAAATACAGAGATAAAGAAGAACCTACATATTATCCATGCTAGTTTTGGTTCTGTCTATAACTTGGATAAAGCTTGTGTGAATTCCCAAGGAGGATACCAAACCCCAGAACATTTCTAATAGCCCCTACAACAAAAAGTGACTTGATTACAGAGCTGTGACTCCTGACTGAGTGCTAATGGCAGTCAGATCCGTATGAGGTATGTGCTGACATGAGTGGAGGCTGGCCAACGAGTGAGGACAATAAAACAGATAACACACAGAGAGAGAGAGAGAGAGAGGAGAGAGAGAAAAAATAAAAAGAGAGTGAGAGAACAGTTCATTAGTTCAGTACTGTACACTGCTCACCCGTATGCTTCACAAAGGTGGATCGTCAAAAGGCTATCAGGTCTCTACAGGAAGTGGGTCAACTTGATCATAAATTTGATTGTCCTCTAAAGTTTTTAGCAATTAATAACCCAAACGTTGTAGGTGGTAACAATTCTAATAACAGCTATTACATCTGAGAGGGATGGTTTTAGCTCACACGACATAAATGCAGTATATTTACAAGTGATTTGTCAACCACTGGAGGCTGCTCTATTTGCATGTCAGTCTCATAAAATATCCTGAGCAACAATTCTTTAGTTAATAAACACCAGCAGTGTGATCCAGCAGCTGAGACGTCCTGCTTATTAAAAGCAGGAATACACATTTTGATAGCCTTTAACAGACCTGCACAAAGATGATCTCTGCAAGGGCCTGGCAGAATTGTTTGCTGTTATGTTCTGAATTCAAGTGGAAATAAATTCATTTAAATTCATGTTGAGTGTAGCAGAAAGTCCTGCCTTGTTTTCATCTTGTAGAGCGCATTATCCCTGGCTCTAAGAGAAATGTTCTGACAGCCAGCTATAGGACCTCAGTTTTAGCTGGACTGCACACAAACATCAGGAAATTCTCAGAGGAATTTCCCTCTGGGAGGACCGAGAGGCATTTTTATCCGATAATGATGAATGTGACGAGACACTATTGCATGTATGTGTGTCCAAACAGTAAGGTGTTAGTCAAGCTGTCATCAGGAATGGCAGAAGGAATGTTGGTGAGTTATGTAACCACTTTAATAAATCTCATATTGTTATTTTTGCTGTATCACCACCGAGTTCCCATGGTACCTTATGATATGTACCAAGTGCTCTTTGACCCAGAAATCATAAGACTACTCTGAAAGGATCGGCAGAAGTTAATTGTTACACTTGTGAACGTGAAGCTCCACAACAGGGCTTTCTGACGTTTTCTGAAAAAGTTGAATTGAAAGTGTTCATTAGTAGCCCAAGCCTTATTCATGAAAGGAAAAGCTGAAGAACAGAAAGGATCTTATGTTCATCTAACAAATATGGCCTCTCAACTGCTAATTATGTAGGAAACCAGCTCTAACTGCACACATATGTTCACTGCAACATGCAAACCCCTTTATCACCATATAAACTCAAACATCACTGTACTTTATTATAATTTTAAGAAAGAAGCCAACCCTATGTGAAAATGATACGTGTACAAAGTGTACTGTGCATTTTTATGCAGCTCCCCTTTGAGTCAATCATTTGTAAACCCTTTTTACTACAGTTGCAGCTGCGGGTCTGCAATAACTTAGCACATTTAGAAACCCAGACTTCTTTGCGAAATGTTTCAGCCTAAGTCAGATTGGACAAAGAGGGTCTCTGAACAGCACAAGCATCCCCACAATATGATGCTACCACCACTATGTTGCATAGCTGGAATGGTGCATTAAGGATGATGTGCAAGGTTGATTTTTCCTTCCCAACTGAGCTGTTATTCTCTGCAGCTCCTTCAGAGATACCATGAGCCTCTGCTGCTTTTCTGATTAATGCTCTTTTTGTCTGACCCATTAGCTTAGGTAAAAAAAAACCTTGGTAGATTAGTTGTACCATACTCTTTCTATCTTTGATGATGGATCAAACAGATCCAAACTAAACTATTTTTCTATAAATGGAAAACCAAGTATCATTTCCTTGCTGCATTCATTTATTGCATAACATTTCAAAAAGAAACAGCATTTTACCAACATCCAGCAAAGCGTGTTACACCTCAAGACCTGATGGAAATTTGCATGTTTTCCCTTTCAAACATTGTGGGCATAAAGCCTCTCAGTCAAATGAGGATGATAAAGGAGTTTCATAAAGATAAACACAGATGCATATACCTGCAGCACCCGACCTATACAGGCTGGTTTGGAATGATCTGATTTGTATTTTACAACCCCGAGTACGTCAAACGCTTCAGTGGATGTTCTATGTTTTTACTATATTGTATTATTGTATTCACTAGTTTAGATCCTTGCAGTGCAAATACTATCTGAAAAAGATGGATACTGTCCAGATATGCATAAGTATTAGATAAACTCAAGAAAAGTCAATAAAGTACACACAGATAACTCCACAATGTCTTAAATTCAGGAAAGCCTAAGGGCCCGTTCATTATACTTGTTAATAAAGGCGTCTGAGATGAATGCAGCAAAAGCTAGTAACATTTTATAATTGTGGAAAAATCTTTATGATTGCTATATTTCTTTTTTATTATTATTAAAAGGTGAGATACAGCAAGCAATTCTGCAAACTACAACCAAGAATTGCGTTAACAACGTGAAACAAAAACAAACCAAGCCACTGGAAGGGATCAATCTGTCTTCAGAGCATAACCTGCTGTATCTTTGGTCAAGTAGGGCTGTTTTATATCTGTCACAGCCTGGTGACTCTCTCAGAGGGGCTTAAGAGGGAAATGTGAAGAGCCCAGGATCCAGTCACCAGCACAGAAATGTATCACGTTAACGTAAAGAGCTGTGATAATGGGAAGAGATGCATAGAAGAAAAAAAAAACACACGCACACACACTCTGCGACGAAAGGATTTAAAAGAAGGCTGCATTCAGTTCCCGAGAAATTGATAAACTGAAACTCATTGGCATGAAACTATAAATATTCCACATTCTGAAGAATTCATTACAAAACACAAGTTGCACAATTTAAGGCTCGCGTCATTGTCCATCCGATTGTTTCTAAGCAAGTCTGAGAAGCTGACAACAACAACAACAAACAAAAAAAAACGTATTTCACTAATAAGCAGGGAAAACTAATATGGATTATAATTCATAAGTGACAGATTGTAGTGAAATCCAACCTACAATCCAAAACCTGAAAACAATCTGGCTTCTCTCATCGAGGACCTGTGTCCACATTAGGTCGAGGACACCTTGTATCGGGGCAGAATCTGACGTCTCCGTTTAATCACACCTGCAGTTTTTCACCTGTCGCCACAGCACCTGAGATACGACACGTCACGGTCCCTACTGTCTCCCCAGTCGCCGCTGTTTCTACGAAGTTGCACTAAACTTTGCGGGTGAACAAGTACAGACATCGTACCTCCAGCGGGTTTCCCTGATGAACCGAGCAGAAATTGTCTTCTTCTCGTTAATCCCGTGGAAATATTTCCCAGGGAGGCTGCTGCGGTCCTCACAGAGCCTTATTTTTTTTTTCTTCTTCTTCAAGCGGAGGATTTCCAGCAGATAAATGAATGCGGTTCCGTGTCATGTACTGTTTGCTGTACTTCCCTCCACAGCAGATCCGCCGTACTGTGCTGCCGTAGTTAGACAGCCTGTGTGTGACTCTGTCTGTTCCTGCCTCTTTTTTTTCCTCCAGCTTTTTTTCCCTCAGTGCACCACGGAGAAGAAACACAACGACTCAATAACTCCACCTCCAGGCCTGAACCCGAATTATAAAATTAAATCGTAACAGAATTTCATGAGCCTAATTTTGGTTTGATGCCTTGGCAGGGCTTCTACGGAAGAGGATTAGGGCCACTGAAAAAATATATATATATAGCCCAGAAAAAAAAAAATCTCAGAATTCTCATGTAAAAAAAAAAAAAAAAAAAATGTCAGTGTCCCAGAAAAAATAAATAAATAAATAAATAAAAATTCAGTGTCCCAGAAAAAAACAAATTCAGTGTCCCAGAAAAAAAAAACAAAACATTTCAGTGTCCCAGAAAAAAAAAAATTCAGAAACCACAATTCTGACCGATGGGCGCCAGCAAGCAACCAGCTTCAGAACCACAGACAGACGCGAGTTGTGGCGGACAGCTGACGTTTTGGAGAAAGATGTCTGATTTAAGTCACTTTCTACGTGCCAGAGGAGTCCCCGAAGCCTCTATTGCACTAATGGAAGAACAAAAGGTGAGTAAATCAAATGAGATAGTTTGGTGTCTAAAGCCCAACGGTTATGGCTAGTAGTTAGCATGTTTGTTAGCTCACGCGGTTGTAGCAATAAGCTGATTTACAATGTTAAATCACACAGATGAATGAAGGATGTAACAGCTGTTGATTGCTGGAATTGTCCCGTAAATGTTTGGTGCCTTTATTTTATTGTTCTGTTTGAATGTTTTACAATGAAACTAAGGTTAGCTGAATATCAGCCACCTTCTAAATAAGATGCCCGCTGTGTTAAATTGTGTAACTTTTAGTTCAGTGGAGGACAGAAACTATAGTATAAAGTCACATAAACGTTTATATATGCAAATATTTAAAAGGAAAATGTATGACTTGCACCGATCTGCGGCTGGCTGTAGATCTGATCGTAGGATCTCTTCACCAACACCAACTAATGTGCATATCTGTGCTATTTTATCTTATGTATATCATATGTTTGTGTAACTGCGTTAGAAAAAGTGACATTATGAGAATCACAAAATCATTTTCTTGCACTGTGATGTGTCAGTTCAGGACTGAAATTACATCTCAATCCCTGAACTAAACTATCAGCACATTTATCGCACAGGTGTGGAAATGGTAGGCTTCGTTTAACTAAATCAAAGTTAATGTGATGTTTAATTTTTGTAATAAAAAAGGAACTGTTAACAATATTTCCTTGTGTGTTTTGATGCATGATACCTTTTACCTTAAACAGACTGTATATTTATGAATCTGTGTTTTTATACTTACATGCTAACCAATCCAGTCCTTCCTTTTTCAGTAAAATAGAGGATTGAACATTTACTGCTGCTGTTATTGTAATTCTCCCCAAAACAGTAAATCGTTTTAAGCAGGGACCTAAGGGTACAATCTAAAAGGTAACTTTAACGTTGATGTGCAGAGTAAATAATTGTCCTTTCTCATCTGTTTGTGTGCAGATTGACTGGGATGTCATAGGTCTCATGGACAATGCAACACTTGAAAACTACTTACCTTCGTATGGAGACAGAATTGCTGTTTTCAACTACTGCAAAAGCAAACAGCCATTGTCCAAAAGAAAACAAGGACTTCTTCAAAAGCTTCGTGACAAAATGAAGAACAGAAAGGAAAGTCCACAGGAGACCACGACACATGAAAGTACAAGACAGAAAAAGAAGCCAAAAGGAACACAAAATGTTGAGATTGGATGGATACATAATGATGGAAAAACTACCAAACAGGTAAGAGCAAAGCAGGGAGGCGGCACTAGAAAAATTCAAATGGCCTCTGATTCTGGATTAAAAGACATTCTTCAAGAAGGAAAGACCCTTTTTTTCCTGATGGCACATCTCTTAAGGGACCTGAAACAGAATTTGAGTTTGAGGTTTGGTGTCTCTGCCGGTGTCTCCACATTCCTGAAGACACCGGCCTAACTATTGGCAAAATGTATGAAGCAGCGAGACTGTCAATGTTTATTGAACCAGGTAGGTTTTAGTGACTCGGGCGAGTCCCAAGGATGACGTTTTACATTTGGGCTACCAGCAACTTAAAAACATTTTACACTTCTTCCTCTCCAGAATCAAACATCATAGCTATTTTACAACCATCAAAGAACTTTAAGGTGACTCATTAACTGAATGTCCACAACATCTTTTAGATTTTCTTTATGCTAAATATTTTATTAGTAAGGCATTTTTGCAAGGGTCAGTACAGCTTAATTCAGTAGCAGAAATAATCAAATAAGTAAAATCAATCATCTAGTCTATCTTTCCCTACTGCTGATACTGAGAACTAAAAAAGAGAACCTTTGAGAGAGACGGACGGAGTTTGGTGTTTCGAACCCCAGACCTGGCCTGATGATGAAGAAGGTGTTGCAGCAGGAGGAAGATGTTGATCGGCGAAGGCAGGAATCTCTGTAGGTTGAAGGTGCTGCAGCAGGAGGAAGATGTTGATCGGCGAAGGCAGGAATCTCTGTGATGATTGAAGATGAAGAAGGTGCTGCAGCAGGAGGAAGATGTTGATCGGCGAAGGCAGGAATCTCTGTGATGATTGAAGATGAAGAAGGTGCTGCAGCAGGAGGAAGATGTTGATCGGCGAAGGCAGGAATCTCTGTAGGTCTGATGAGCTTCTTCTCCGCATGGATGGTGAGGTCACACAGGACTTGGTGCTGGCAGGAAAAAAGGCACCAGTTCTTCTTCTTTGTCTTTGCCTTTGTCTTTGTCTTCATCTTTGTCTTTGGGGTCTGAACCCAGCCGATGAGAGAAGTGCGATTCGAAGCCACATGTTGCAGGGCTGACGGGTTGGTCTCCATGAGAAGGTCAGTCTTCGACTCTGTGGCCCCGGCTCTTCTTCAGCTGCAGAGTTCTTTGTCCATCTCTTGGCTCGAAGCTGCCCGGAGGATCCAACGAACGGTTCCTCTTTTGCACCCACCTTTTATAGGGTTTCTGACTGCTCAGACAGATGATCTCATATCCATCACTGTCTTACAGACATTTCCTGATGTCTGTGCTAATGTCTCAGAGTTGCTCAACCTCCTGTCCATTGCCTGCACAACCTTTTACCTAAATAAGGCGTTGATCATCTCTGCTCTCCTGTTAGTTCCCCTTTTTCCCTTAACCGTTCACCTTTCACCTACTATCTACCTACAACATATTAGTGATGTTTAATTGCAGTTACACCTTTTACACCATTTCAAGTTTAATGTCAAAATCACATTTATATCACATTTATTTTCTTTAGCTTCTCTGATTTAGCATTCATTTATAATTTTATAACCATAACTTATATCACATTTATTTTCTTCAGCTTCTCTGATTTATCATTCATTTATGATTTTATAACCATAACTTATTAATTATCCTTATTATAATCCTAATGTGAGTTATTACAGATGTTTTTCTGAAAAGAAACCAAGAATAATCCATGATTCTAATTATTTAATACCAAAGTTACAGTTACTTGTTTTTCTTGTAAGTGTTCCCACAAATGTACGTGTAAATATTATTACAAGTAAACCAATATTAATATAAGTATTTTACTTTGAATCTTATCAAATTACTCAAAATGTTTTAGATTTCATTCTTTAAAACTTTCATGTTTTAAAATAAGTAATAGTCTCAGCTATTTTTATAAATCTGCAGGCTGGAAACTTACTTCCTCTTTTTCCAGGAAACCTGCTTTTCCTGTTTAATGACTCTTTCTGACTGACTATGATTTCTTATGATTAGATAGAAAAAAGTAGAATTAAAGCAAAGTTTGCTTTAGACAAAAACAACACACACAACCAGATTTATTTTATTGACACCTAAGTCTACTGTTGGGCCTTGATGTCACTTGAGTGATTCATTTTAAAGATAACTTTATTTATTATTACTGTTAAACTAAAATCTCCAGCATGGGGAAGTGGGATGAGCTCGGATTTTCTTGACACTGTAGATTTAACTCCAAAGCAAAAGGAAGTAGAGAATCATCTCAAAAGATTCATAAGAGAGCTGGATGACATTAAGCTTCAGAAATTTATGAGATTTTGCACTGGATCTGATCTCATTGTAACAAACCGTATATTTGTGGAATTTCAAGATATGACAGAGTTCACAAGAAGACCAGTGGGACACACATGTGGAAGTACTCTGCAAATAGCAGACAGCTATGAAAACTTCCCAGATTTTCGCTCTGAATTCAATGCAGTTCTTGAAAGCAGTGTCTGGGTAATGGACATTGTTTGAGTCATAGTGCAATGCACTACTTTTGAAATGTTCAGAGTAAAGCAGAACTGCAAAGAGACATAAAGAATAGGTATTTTAAACTGAGAGAAATTATAGTTGTTTAAAAACAATTGATGGAAGTTAGCCATTTCTGTTGGTAGCTCAGCTTTAGCTGAAAATATTCAAGTTTCTTTTATTCTCCCTAGTTTCACATTATGAAGTTGCCACAAAACAAATGAAAAAAAAACTGTTTATTACTACATCCAAGGGCATCTTGACCAAATCTAACATCTCCAACTGCTGGATAGAAACCTTCTGTAGTAACAAGAAAAATATTGCTAGAGACATAAAGTTATAACAAAATTGGCTTTTAAGCTTTCTTTAATGGAACACATATTAAGTGACAGTTTAGTTAAATCACATACTCTTTTGGTAAGGAGTAAGACTTATAAATTCATTTGTTATTTAGTAATTGGGTCTTGAATACATGTGGAATAAAACAAGAAACAAATTTATATTGAACATTTTATACAATGTTTCAACACTTGCAAATGGCAAAGATGGATCAGTTCATTAAGAATTTTTCATGTCTGAAAACTGAAAATGTTTTTCCTCTTCACACCATACATCGGTTAAGGAAGGTTAAGGTGTTAGTCTTTTGTATTTGCTGTTGAATATAAATGTACAATTGAAAGGTATAAAAAAACATTTTTCAACATTTTCCTTTATTTTATAAATGTCATTGATTCTAAGCATATGTGCTGTTCATCTATCAATCAAGCTATGTAATTATTTCAGTGTCTTTTTGAAGAAATCTACTTGTTCCTGGTGTTATAACTAGAAACTATACAATGCAGTGCAAAAGCTGAGGTTATTTGATCATCCTCAAGCAAAATTGTCATGTTCTAAAATGAGGTATTGACCCAACACATGTACAAATCTCCTTGTTGTCGACAAGTTATGGATTTTTTGTATGTGTATTTTATCAACAATTAGCATTTGTTCTATCGCTGCATGTTATTTTTGATACCACAAGAGCAACAGTGTTCATGATCTTTTGTACTTAGTTACTGATGTATAACAGAAGGTTATATTCAATCTGAAAGTTTGTTTTAAAAGTTGGCCATATTATTGGGATTAGCAAAAAACCTTTTTGCTAATAAAATGTTACTTTACCCAATACTTTCCTGGTATGGTTTTCAATATGTTGATTAAGCTCATTTTCTATTTGAGCAGGTCTAAAAGCTATAGTCTAAATGCATTAAAAGACAGTTATCCCTGATAATTACTAAAAATATATAAACTGTTGCATTTGAAGGAAGTCACAAAAACTCTAAAAATGTTCTCATGGTTTTTGGAATTTAGCAAATACAATTTTGCTAATTCTAACTAACTTAAAACAAGAAACGTTGGGGTGGTGCGGTGGAAAAGCACAACCCATGTATGGAGGCCTCAGTCCTGAATGTGGACATCACAGGTTCAAGCCCCGGACTGATGACCTGTGCTGTGTAGCTTCATTACTGGCTTTCCTGTCTGATCATTCTCAAAGGAAGAGCAAAAAAACCCTTAAAAAGTAGGAAAAGTTTTGTCTTATAACGTCAGACAGTGAGAAAAAAATTGCACATGACTTTTTTTATTATTTATTTTTTTATTATATATATTTTTTTACATTAATCAACTGCTCATAAATATCTGGTATCAACTCTACTATGTAAACTCTTGGTAAACAAAACAATGAAGTTCATTTGTATTTCACAAATAACTGGTTTTCATGTGTTCAATTTATGACGTAATTCTTGCTGTACTGCCATTTTGTTCACATCTCAACCATATATTGTCAATATCTTTAGTTTAACAGAACAGCATTGTGTTTGAAAAACATATATATTTTTCATTAATCATAATGCATACCCATTTAAAAGGATTGACATTTGGTACATAACTGATTATCATAGAACAATAATTAACTTTGCATCAGCGTTGTTTCTTCAAATGACAGTGTGAAAGCAAAACAAACTATGGATTGGGAAATGAAAACATGTCAACAAACCTGTATGTTTTACTTTTATCAGCACAGTAACAGCTTGAAGACTAATGTCAGGTCAAATCAGAACTCTACAATAAAATTATGACAGCAATAAACTTTCATGTTCTGGCAGAATGATGTCAAAAATGTTATGTTTGCTTGCACACAATATGTCTTTAATTAAATGCAGTGCAGGAAGTCCTGTTTAGAGGGCACCTATCAGACATTGCAAAAACTATCAAATGGCATGATCGAGATAAACAGCAACACTTTAAATTATCTTTATGCGCACTGAAAGTGGCTAAATACTTTGAAGAAGAGCTTTTATTATTTCTAGTAAACATACCAGCAGATTTGCTTTTAATACTTTTTACAGATTTGCTTTTAATACTTTTTAAAACAAAAACATTACAGTGAACCAGTGAACACTTCTACCTGAATAAGATTAAGAAAGCAGAATTGGATGAGGCTTTTATCCAAAAAGTCTCCTGTAAAATGACCATCATCCAGAAAGGTTTGAAATAAGTTCATCCAAAACTGTGCACCCTGTTTGCCGAGGGTCGACCACCAGCCTTCTATGCGCTGGTTGGATGTACTTCTTCCGTAAAGGAAACTTTTGTCCCCTGCAAAACTGTCTGTGTGGTTTTGCCGCAGAAATATCTGCATTTGTTCAACACAAATGTTTTCTGTGCTTCTGTCAGCACGTATCCTCTCTGGACATCCGTTGACGCATGAAACTGTTTTCAAATAGTAACTTGCAATCAATTTGGGGTCATTGTTCGTGGTATAAGCCTCCATCCATAAAACATGTCGGCTAAAACCATCTATACAGCCACTGATAGCAATGCCATAAGGTTTTAGTTTATCGTAGCCAGAGTGCATTTGGTCCTCTGCAATTGTACTGACATCTTCTCAACCGTCGTGCTCGTCTCAGTTCCACACCTTCTGGGTCAAACAATTTGATCAAATGTGTTGGATAAATTGTATTTTTAGTAATTATCAAATATTCGTTGTATCATGTAGCCTTGTAGTTACATTTAGATAATGTTTAATTATATGCTTTTTCTTTTCTTCTTCTATTTTAAGTAATGTTTCTGTGTGTTAAATAACTTTGATTCCTTCCTAAGGCCTCCTTGGGAAATAGCGGTGACAGCTACTCTCAGCAGTTGTTGCCCTGCAGGACTTCCTACGAGACAGAGGTGCTAGATGCTCCCAGCTGAGTTTAACAGTCCTGCAATAAACTCTGCTTTGTTCTTCGTTACTTTGAAGATATACAACGTGTCTGGAGCAGAAGGATCTAGAGTGTAGATAACATGTGTCTAGATAGTGAATGTCATTAGCGCTGCAACTATGTGATGAATTGTTTTCCCCGCCCTTTGAGAGTTGCAGCGCCCAGTGTGAGAGGGTTCCTAAAATCAATAAAACAGAGGAGCGAGAGATGTGTTTTCAGAGCGGTTGGAGATTTGTAACTGAAAGCACATCTCTGTCTGCTCTCCTCGCGAGAACAAAGAATCTAACTCTCTTGTCTTTCCTGTGTTTCTTTAATGTGTCTTTAATAGGTATTTAGACCTGACATTATTTTGGTCCTTCGAGCCGGAGGTCAATATACCGAACAGATTCCGGCAGGTGTGGTGGATCCCAGTACAGTCCGTGCGCACGGCAAGTTTCTTACTGGAAGCTTCTCAAAACCTGTTGAAGGGCTGGTGCTCGACCTCCCTGTTGGAATCTGACGGTTGACGGCTCCGAGGGGAAGACAGAGGGTGAGTGGATTCTTGTTTAAAAGTGTGGCGAATGACTGGGGGTCATTGCGCGAATAGAAAACCCTGTAAATTCTAGACTCTAAAAGGTAAAAATAGAGCACAAAATCCTTGAAGGACGTCCGAAGTCCTTGCGCAAAATTTCATGGAAACAGGTGCACGGAGCCTGGTGCGGTTCTGCAGTAAAATTTAATAAATTAGAAGATAAAAATAATAAAATTTAATCAACAATAAAAATATTTAAATCAGGCACTAAAATTGTAATTGGAAAGGACGGCAGGGTGCGGTGGAGCAGGCGCTTAAATTCCGCAACAAAATGTGTGATTGTGAGTGTGATTGGAGATATAAATACCACTTGGTGTTTTGTCTCATATAAAACAGTAGGATTGAAACCAGCAAACCTGTCTTGGATGCACAGGTAAGAACCCCCCACTCGAGAGAGTTGAAGCGGGGGTTACCAATACAGGTATTTTAATTGCTGGCCTACTGAAAAGATCTCCAGTTTATAGGATTCCGTAGGAGTCGAAAAAACTGGGCCAAATTATAAAAAAAAAAAAAATGGGGAAAAATATAAGTAAGAATAAGCCAACAGACAGTTAAAAAACAAATGACTGGAAATATGTTGAAAATCAGGATCCGCATAAAATAAAACATTTAGATGAATGGATAACAAACTATAACTTTGACGGCCGTCTAAATTCAAAAAAAAAAAAAAAACTAACAGTATTGCAGGATAGAATAAAACAAAAAACAACGTCGAACCCAAAGAAAATGCGCAAAGAAGGGTATGAGGATGTAAAATTTTGGTTAGAATTAGCACAAAAAAGAGAAGAGGAGGAAGAATCGTTTGATGAATACAGCCTGAGAATGCATCATCATTACATGGGATTGAGGACTGGGGTTTTAGATGAATACATTAACCACGCTATACACGCAGAAGAGGTCTCAAAAGAAAAGAAAAAGGTTTCAGGAGCCTTTTTTCCAAGATGAGGAGCAAATATTTTATCAAGAAAGGAGAGGAAGAGGAAGCTTTAGGGGTAGAGGTCAGAACCCCAGAGGACAGAAAGGGAGAATGGGAAGAGGGAACTACAGACAAAACAACTTCAGAAAAAACAACTTAGGAGGATGTTGGTGTTGTGGGAAAGAAGGACACATAGCCAGATATTGCCCAGAAAAATACATAGATCAGTCAGCATGACTAGAATCAGAAAGTTTAGAGAGTGAAGAGGTCCAATTAAATCTACAGGATTTATTATCTATGGATAGTGTAAGACCAGAAATAACTCTTTTCATGAATGGTAGATGTCAGGTCTAAATACCTATTAAACAAACACAGGAAAGACAAGAGAGTTAGATTCTTTGTTTCTCGCGAGGAGAGCAGACAGAGATGTGCTTTCAGTTACAAATCTCCAACCTGCTCTGAAACACATCTGTCTGTTCCTCTCTTTTATTGCTCTTAGGAACCCTCTCACACTGAGCACTGCAACTCTATGGGGTGGGGTCAAAGCATTTTAGTTGCAGTGCTAAAAGACAATCACTAAACTAAACACATGTTATCTACAATCTAAATCCTTCTTGCTCCAGGCACGGCGTCGAATAGGACACGTTGTATAGCTTCAAAGCAACGGCTTTGTAGCACAGAGCAGAGTTTATTGCAGGACTGTAAAACTCTGCTGGGAGCAACTAACACCTCTGTCTTGTAGGAAGTCCTGCAGGGCAACAGCTGCTGAGAGTAGCTGTCACCCCTATTTCCCAGGGAAGCCTCAGGAAGGAATCAAAGTTATTTAACACACAGAAACATTATCTAAATGTAACTACAAGGCTACATGATACAACAAATATTTGATAATTACTAATAATACAATTTACCCAACAGTAGACCTATAGTTTTCCTTTGTGACACTGGTGCATGTAGAACAACATGCAGAGAAAACATTTCTGGGGTAAAGATTAGTGGGGAAACTGTCGTTGTAAGGTCAGCTGGGGGTAAATTAACGCAAGTCAATGAATCAGAGCCAGTCTGGCTTAGAGATCCGCAGGGACAAGCTTGTCAGTTGTCCATTTTGATGCTCCCAGAATGCCCAGTAAACTTATTAGGCAGAGATGGCCTTATACAGCTAGGATTAGCTTTGATTCCAACCACTGATGGGCACATAGCAGTTAAAAGGCAGTCAGAAATAAAAAAGGGAGATTTCTTTGTTGTTAAGGGAAATGGAAATCCACACTATTGTTATACATTAGATGTGCCCGACAGACCCCCACATAACTTTGCTCAGGCACTCCTGACTGAGGGAGATAAAGCCATCTCTGCCCCGCAGGATCAAATGCCTCCTGACAACTTACACATAATTCTTTGGTTCAAGAATGCGGCTGGGCCTGATAAGAATTATGAAGACAGGCTTAACAAGGTCACTCCAGCTAAAATCACAGTGACCTATCTGTATACAGATACAAAACACACAGCCGTTGCAGCTGTCGCTCTTCCTGATGATTTAAAATCTTTAGACAGAACGTGGACCTCCCCGCATGTATCTCTGTTTAAACAAAGAAATGAGCAGTGGAATCAATTAGGTAATCTTGTTGAGGAAGGAGAAGCAGCTACCGATTGGGTAACTACTTCCTCAAACATAGAAACTAGTGCTTCCACTGGGTTAACTAACTATTGTCGAAACTGGGTGCCTAATTATGTAGAAATAGTGGCTCCTTTACGCAAACTAATGTATGAAAAAGATCCTAAAAGACATGCAACAATTAAGTCCTGAAAATGAAAAGGATTTTTGGATTAAAAATTGAGCAAAAATAGAGGATGGAATCTATAAGTGACCTGCAAACAAGCCTATTTTGCCAAAAAACTTGTATAAGTGGGCTGCCATATTGAGCCATGGCGTTTCGCATGTCTCAACAGGGGGGATGGTAGGACAGATACATCAACATTACACTATTTATGGATTTATTTCTTTTTCAAGAACTTTTAATGGATTACAAAAGGTCATTTCATTTCAAAAGTGCCTACAGAAAGAAGAGAGGGCTGCAAATGAAATAAGGAAATAAAGAAAAATAAATAAATAGAACAAAACAGGAAAAAGCGACAAGTATGTCTGTTTAGACATGAGAATACTTAAGCCCAGGGAGGAGTTACAACCCCCATTCACAGCAGCTCACCAGGGGAGCCCCAGAGCTGTGCTGTGACTACTACCCCCCCCCTAGATTCAACTAACTAACATGTGAAGCCTCTTTACAAAACACTAGTATATGTTTTTTGTTTTAAGTACAAAGCAACCCCTGCTCACAGCAGCTCAGCAGGACAGAACAGGAAGTTGTGATGCAAATCACTTTCTCTCCCATCATCTAAAAGTACCTCCTGACAAAACATCAGAATATAAGTTACAATTTTAGTAGTGGAACGACAAAAGGTACCCCAAAAAGGTTTTAAGTTCAAATTAAAATTAGATGAAACTAAAACATATCTGATGATTCAAGTGCCAAATAAAGTAGTAAAAGAATTGGGAGTTCCTCCTGAAAATCCTTATTGGCTCTCTTTCCTGCCATAAAGTCGGTCCCTCCGAGAGGTGAGGGAGGGGTTTTATGGTAGGCTTAAGGATTTGTTTTGTGATCTGACAATAGAGGTTGCTCAGACTAGTGTAGTGACTTTAAAATATAAATTGTGAAATCTAAAAATATAAGGATTTAATTAATTTTAGAGAGTCTTTACCATCACATAAGGCAGGATTTTGATGCAGTTTGGTTTCCTAGATTTAGTGAAACATTTTCTCTTTAGTGTAGATAGTTTAAGCAAGTAAATACATAGTGAGCATTGAAATAATGTGGAAAATGTTAAATGTAAGTTTTTAGCATCAAAACACTGAGTCTGTGACAGCTGTCCTGACTGTCACACACAGACACTATTGGTAATGGTTTTCTGTTATCCCTTAATATTACTTTATATATTGATTAGTGAGTAGTTTAGATTTTTATCTTTAAAATTTGTTTTCATTAGTCTGACTCTTTAGTTGGCTATTTGTTGTGCACCCATTTAGTTAACTTTAAGTGTCAGTTCTTTATATTTTGTTAAATATAACAAATTAATTTCTTTCTTTTGAGTTACCAGTTTCCTCTGGACCCGTTCACCAGGGGAGGGGGAAATTTGGTCTTTAGTTTAATTTCTTTCATTTGTAGATTTGGTAATATTCTGACCAGTATTTGTTAGGTTTTTGTGTGTTTAATTACCCCCTAGTGTGTGTTAATGGTCTGATCAGCCACTATCTAAGTTCCCCTCATGTCTTATTTGTTGGGTCAGTTTGTGCTTGAGTTTGTTCTGTTACCACCTGAATTGTACTTTGTTATGTTGACTTCAGTTTGGGCCCAATTTATCATTTTTGGATTCAGTTTGGGCCCAATTTATCATTTTTGGATTTTCTTTGTTGACTATATTTTGAATTTTCTTCAACGTCTCTCTGGCTGGTTTATGCATAACCTTCACAGAGTCTTAATTGGTAAACATGCCTTGTCAAACATTGGTGAAAATTCTTGAGAAGTTTGTAAAACGGATTATTTGAAAATCATAAGAGTAAAATGAGATAAGGAGCTTTAAAACTGTAACGTGAAGTGTTTTGGGAAAATAGTAATCTTGAAGGTTTAAAGCATGCTAAAATAAATTGTTCTGTTTGTTTTGAAAGTTTGCCTTTTAGGAAGGGGGCAGCATTGAATATGGGTGGATTTTCTCAGCTAAAATGATAACCCTGTTTCATCAACATCGTTATTTAAAGTAGTAGAAATTGTGATGCATTAGCAGGTAATGCATCATCAGGGGGGAGAATATGTTATGGGTTTATCTTTTATATTACTTAATTAGACTACTGAAACTTATATTACTTAAACAAAACTTTTGAAGAACATGTCAGATCTGTGCTACACATAAAAGTGAAAGGAAAAATATTGTCTGGTAATATATATGCTTATTTTGAATGGATTTGAGTTGTTCTCCATTGATAGATGTTCTGACAATGGGCTAAAGTATTTTGAAACCAATAGATAACAAATTTATAGCGATTAATGAAGCATATTTTGGTTAATTAACTTGGGAAAATAATTATAGAACTTAAAATATTATTGTGTTAGCCATTTTCAGAGCATTAATTTAATGGATTAAAAATGTTTTAAGAAATGTTTTGAAAAATCTGTTATTGATTAAGTTATCACTAATCAGTAGAAGTACTCAGGTGGGTCTGAGATGTGGGAGTATAATGATTTTTCTAAACTTGATTTTGATTTTTTGATTTACATCCATTTTAAATGAATTCGAATAAAACCATAACTACTACTACCACTAAAAGGCCTGGAGAAAATTGGGCGATTTTGAAAATGTTTGGATTTGTTAAGTTATACATTGACATTATAATTTCTCCAGGTCTAACTCTTTTGAAATTTTGTTTAAGGAACGCATGTAGAATGTTTTAGACAAATAACCAGTAAGATCTAGTTTGTTCTATAAAAGTAATTTAAACTGGACTGTTTAATTCACACTGATATTCATTGTTTTGATGATAAATGTAAACTGTAAAACTGCAGCACATTTTAAGCTTTTGTTATTGTTTTGTTTTGTTTGTTTAGTTCTATTTTACAAGATTGGTTTAAGAGGAAGATCTGCATATGTTTAACATTCTGGGAAAACATTAATTTGGAAACATGTCTTTTGAAGCTGGTGATTACAAGGTTTTGGTGTTTTCCATCTGTTGGAGGTGTAGTATATAATAATTGAAGTGTAGATTGAATAGATCACATCCACCATTTAATGAGCAGAACTGGACAAGTAGGAGATAAGGCTTCACGTGATGAGTTGCTCATGGCTTCTACACACAGACTGGTTTCTGTTTATATCGTAGGTTTGTGGTGCCTTTCTATCCTAAAGAAAGATATAAAACTTCAGATATTTCACAAAAAGATTCTAACATTCATGGAAAAACCTCACATAACCTTATATTAAAGCAGAAAGTACGGCGCCCACCGTAAGAAGGGCTTACAGTGTTCAATTATGCTGCATAACTGAGCAGTACAGTATTGCGAGGGAACGCAAAAGTTTTGCGAGGTAACGCAAAAGAAAAAAAATTCCCCATGTCCCCTAGAGGGCTCCGTACCGTACCGTAGTACTGTACTAGCTAAAGTGAATTTAATTAATCCCCACGTCCACGTTGAGGTATGGTGTCATCATCCACTTGAAAAGCAACTTCAGCGTCCCTGAAGATTTAAAATGTGAACTTTAAAAAATAAAATTCACATCAATGTAATAAATTGGTGTGACAATTAACATTTTTCACTAACCTCACAGTTGTGCATCTAGAAGGTTGGATCACTGCTCATCTCTTCAGGGTCTCTGAAATGAATTTGAATTAGCATCAATATGTCACATCTGGCCATCACATTAAAATGATCTTATAGTTCGGTACCTGTTTTGCTGCTGGTTTGGCCTTCGGCTGCGTCTTTTAACACAGTAACATATTACACCACCAACCAGAAGTGCAGCAAAACCAACTGTGGGATGAAAAATCTAATATTTGTAACAATGTAACAATTGTTACAATTAAAATGAGAAGAATTTTTATATCTTCTCTAAAATGAGAAGAAATAAAAATTCTGATCTTACCTTAACACCAGCCTTTACAATGATATTTTGGCCCCCAGTAAAGCAAGTGGCCAGATCACACTAAACAAGACGGGTCAGTAACAAAAAGCCAAACTTCTCAGATTTAACTTTCATCTATGTCATTTGGTGAGAGACAGGCTGCAAGCATACGTTGCACAGGTCCCCAGTTTGTCACAAAACAAACAACCATGCACACAAACACACAAACACGCAAACACGCGCACACACATAATAATTCTTAAGGAAAAATCTGACAAGCCAGTAAACCTAACAAGGAATTTTACTGGACTGTGGGAGAAAGCCTGAGTACCCAGAAAAAAAATCACACGTCTACAGAAAGAACATGCAAGTTAGAATAACACCTAATGGGAATGGGGGTGTGCTGTGGTGGCGCAGGGGGTTAGCACGCCCCACATTTGGAGGCATTAGTCCTCGACGCGGACGTCGTGGGTTCGATTCCCGGTCCTGACGACCTTTGCCTCATGTCCTGTCAAAAAAAATATGAGCCACAAGTGCCACAAAAACTCTTTGGAGAAAAAAAAGGAAAAAAAAAAAGAATAACACCTAATGAAGGGGTTAATAAGTCCTTAAGGAGTTTTAGTGCTTTTTGTGTCACTTTGTGTTCATTCTGAAACATTGACAACATATATGAGAGGGTATAACGTTCTCAATGTCACTTAGATAAATATTTTAAAGTACAGAGTACCAGTTCAAAAAACCAGCATGTTTATGTCATATCCAAACCTGCCATCTTCTCATTATTCTATTCTATTCTATTTTTCAACTGTAAGCATTTTCAAAGTGACATGTGACATATAGACAGTGATATTCGCTTATAAATATAGAGGATAACCTTTCCGTACTAGATGATCATTTTAACTCACGAATGCATCCTAGGACAATGTATCCTGGATGAACTCCCGCTGCTTTCTTCCCATTGTTTGAAGGGGTTGGTGATGAAGAAGTAGCTGAAATGTTGGATAAAAACTCCATTCAGTGTTGAGATAAAACAGTTAAATAGTGTATTCTCAATCAATACTTACCATGAATCCAAAGGCAAATGGGGTCAACGTCTTATAGAAAGAAAGACACAGGAAAGTGTTATTTGATTTATAAAACCAGATACTATATATTACAATGTCAAGTACATTTTTTATGAAGATCTGACAACAAATTCACTGTGTAGATGTGTAAATCTGTTAAGGACATACAAACAGACCTGCATCTGTGGTTACTATAAAACTAATTCTACAAAAGTATTGATTCAGAAGGGCTGAACACAAATGCACATTTTCTTTTGGATCATTTGTGAAAATCTTTAATCCACTTTACTTGTGAAATTACCTGTACATTTCTCTGTTGAAATGTATTTGCTCTCCTCCTCAAATTCACACTTGGTCCCTACTGGGGTGGAAACATATGCACGGCCATCATGCTGGCACACTTTATGGGGAAGCGGAGATCCTGAGCAATCGGGAAGGAGGTCATGCTGAAGGAGTGTGTCATTACAAAACACTTTTACCACATTGGCAGCACATCCTGCAAAATTGCAGTAAAAGAGCTCCAGTGAATCCTTGGCACCTGTAAAATCATGTAGAAGACGTTTCACATGAAGATGTTGGTGCATTATCATGAGATAAGTCTGAGTTATAGAGACATTTCTGACCTGTGGTGATTGGAAGACTCATTGAGACTCCAAAAGCAAGCAGCAAAAATATGCTTTTTACTATGGAAACAATAAAATGAAGCAAAAATAAAGGTTGTTAGCAAGTGGCCAATGAGTGAAGTTTAAAGTTGGAAAATTCTCAGACACTTACTTTCCACGGCAAAGGTTGCTGCAGACGACTGGGTGCAAAAACGCATTTTGGCTGAGAAATATTTTTGCTCCACTGCACCTGAAGGAGGATTTCTGTTTTAGCATATACCACAAATTATAGCTTCTCACTATCTGAATGTTAGAAGTTCAGATTATATGAACTTCTAACATTCATATAATGTTACACCTTTTTTAAAAATCTTGTAATAAATGGCAGTTTACTATAATAGCGTCTTCACAACATATTGGTAACGTATCAGTCCAGTGGGGATTCAAGTGACTCTTTTAGTTTTCCAACATCTGACTTCCCTCAAAGCACTTTATGCTTTGTCCTGGAAGGACTTGACAGGAAGTGTCTGCAGGAAGTGTACTGTATGTCTGACATGCTTTTTAGATATCAAATAAGAATTTATCATTATGAGTAACCTTTTTTCAAAATACTTTTTCACTCTTGCTTGAGAAATTTCCTGGATGGCAAAGTTTTACTTTTACTAGAGTAAATACATGTTGACATAGTGCTACTCTTAGTTTAGTTCCCATTTCTCTGATCATCAAAAGTGCACGAAGGAGAAAAGGAGAACCTGTCAGGTCTGGCTGATATGGGCATGATGAGACGTGTCTTCAGCAGCAACAACTTTGGGGGGAAAAAACAAAAAACAAATGTATAATTCGCTCTCCTTATATTTTCCTGACTCCCAGACGAAGGTTCTAATCTATCGGTAGCTGACCGCAGTGAAGTTAGTTTCAAGTTGGATATTCGATATTCGAGCTCCGCGGAGTAAGCGGCGTTTAGCTCAAGGTTGATCCGATTTATGAACGCTACTGTCGGCCAGCGGTTCTCCACCGCTCCCGGCCCGAGCTCCGCGGAGTAACCGACGTTTAGCTGAAAGTTGATCCGATTTCGGAACGCTACTCTCGGCCAGCGGTTCTCCACCGCTCCCGGCCGCAGCGCCCGAAGGTTCACTTAGGGACTATCAACAAATTACTGAACCTAACATTCCTGTCAAAGAAATATAATGTTTTCTTCAATAGCTTCCAGGTCATGTGACCTATTGACTCAAAATCACTTTGGAATAATTATACTAGTCTCTTTAGATGAGGCACAGTCATTTGTTTTCCATTTTAAATCATTTTCAATTTTTAATTAATTTTTTTCATCAAAATTGAGTGTTTTTCTTCAATAGCTTCCAGGTCATGTGACCTATTGACTCAAAATCACTTTGAAATAATTCTAATAGTCCCTTTAATTGAGGCACAGACTTTTGTTTTCCATTTTAAATCATTTTCCATTTTTTAGGAATTTTTTTCTTCAAAATTGAGGGTTTTTATTCAATAGCTTCCAGGTCATTTGACCTATTGACTCAAAATCACTTTGAAATAATTCTAATAGTCTCTTTAGATGAGGCACAGTCATTTGTTTTCCATTTTTAGCCATTTTCCATTTTTTAGGAATTTTTTTCTTCAAAATTGAGTGTTTTTCTTCAATAGCTTCCAGGTCATGTGACCTATTGAGTCAAAATCACTTTGAAATTGTTCTACCAGTCTGTATAGATGAGGCACAGACATTTGTTTGCGATCTAAATTAATTATAAATTTTAAAACACCTTCTCATTGAAAAGCAAAATTGTCAGTAAAAGTAAATACTGACATGTGGGAAAAGATTAATTGCGAGACATGTGCTTAAAGTTTGTCTTTATGTTAACATTTAATTTTTGAACATTTTTAATGCCATTTCAGGTAAACTTTGACAACTATGAAGCAGTTCTGTCATTTGTCCTTGTGAACAACAATCACTAGAAGTTGCTGGTTTGTGATTTTTTGTCTATAATCAATATTTTTTCATTTTATGGTTTGGATAGAGCATGACATATTCACATTAGTTTTAATGAAATTTTTCTTTGTTATGCCCCTTTACTTTGTTGATCTGTTTTAGTACATCAATGCAGAAGCCAGAACTGTATTCCTAATAGATCCTGCACAAGTATCATCTGAGCTTGTGGACTCCCAAAAGGCAGCTAAAAGAATACAGTAAATAAAGCTCTAATAAATTTTTAAAATGTATTAAAAATTAATAAATTTGCAAAGTGACCACATAGAGATTGAGTTAAAAATCTGAATGTATGTGACATTCAGATTTCTGAATATATTATTGAAATATATTATCCATAACATTTTTTCAAAATATATTATGTAAAAAATATTTCTATTAATTTAAATGTTTATGTAAATATTAATTTCAATAAACTTAACATTGTTGTTGTTAACAGAAACTGATAAGAGGAAAGCGTGAGTTGTCTTATGAGTGGAATTACAGAATACAATTGCTCTTACACAAATCATTTTGTTTGTTATCCAGAGAATACTTCAAAATGAGAAGGACATGCCATGGAAAAACAGACTGGGTTGGGATCCAATGGAAAGGGGGGACAATGCGCCACCCTATTCAACAAGACGGAAGCAGCTGTGGAGTTATTGTAGTCAAAGTAAATTAATGAGTTCATGTTTTTTGTTATACAAGTGTGGATACTGTGTAATTATTATAGAGAAAAGTTGTCTATCATCAAATACAGTCTCTCTGGTTAGTTAAAATGGGCTTTCGGAATTGTGGAAAGAGTGTGTATTCACTTGGAGGAATACAGACTCCCCCAACAGTAGCCCATAACTGGGGTCAGTGCAACATGCCACACAGTATTTGTAATTACAGTTCTTTCATCATCTTCTAAATGTTGAAACATTTAGATGTTTCACTACAGGTATCTGTACTAACAAACATACCTGTTTTAGTATATGTGGGTACACTATATATGTCCACATGAATGTTTTAAGTCTGATGCATTATAATGCCATAAAAAAAGTCTTTAAAAACTTTTTTTTTCTTTAGATGGCAAAAGCACTGATGGAAGCCTTCCCTCTGATGCCAGATGTAGATTTTGACACAACAAAAAAGGCAATGAAAAGTGAAAGAAGAACTCTCGCTCTTCAAATCCTTGATGCATCAGGTATACCATGTGCATTTCGACTTACAATACATAAACATACACACATATATATTGCAGAATCTCCCCAGCTCTTACATTACTGAACCAGTCTTGACTGGTGAATTTAAGGTTTTTTATTTTATTTGATTAAGATCAACCACCATCATCAAAGTCACCACAATAACCTCAATAAATGTGAAAACTAAAACATATACAAACATTGTAATACAAAACATGAACTTAACCAATAAAGATAACAAAACTAAACAGACCTCGCTGCTTTCGCTGGGGAACACTAAGTTTTGATTTCTTTGTGACAAGCACATCTTGACAGTTCAATTAATTCACTGTTTCAATGACTCTTTCAACTTATATAGAGTCTGCCCTCATTAGCTCCTGCAGCCCGTGAGGTCAATAAAAAAAAAAAAAAATTACAAAATGCAAATTCCATTTCACAAAATATAAACCACCAACAGTGCCAATCCAAACAGACAAAGATATCTAAACGATATGCAACATTGATAATTTAGAAAATTTACTTTAGTTTACAAATGTATTTTATATAATCTCCAAGTATTAATAATTTTAAATTAATTTTCTGAAATAATTAGCTATTTTGTTATATATATATATATCGATCTATCAATCTATCTTGTTTGAATATGCTGTATATTCTTCTTGATTACAGTATTTGATGACCACTGTTGGTGTGCGATGTGCGCTGCATACAAAGCCCCGGGGTCTGGCCCTGGAATGACAGACTGGGTGAGAAATCAAGAGTTGTCAATGTAAAATTCAGAATTAGACACAGGAAATGACTCTTGGGAGCCATGAAATGTTTTATATAATAAATGACAAGCAATTAAACACCAAACTGTGTGACAGGAGATGAGTAAGTTCAATACTGCTAAACATGTATATTTTCTTGTATTTGTGAACAAATCCAGTGTGACAACTGTGACCGATGGTACCATGCCCTGTGCATAAATATGAAGAGCACAGAATTTCAAAAGAAAAAAACAGGCAGTTGGAAATGTGTATTGTGTAGTTAATCTGAAAACTAGAAACTGTGTTCATTATTGTTCGAAATACGTTTTGAAAATATCTGTGGAAAATGAAAATGTAATATGTTTGTGTGGCATTGATGCTATGTGTGATGTATAAAGTGTACTGGAATCATTTCAAATTGATAAGTAATTTTATGACGTTATCTGAAAGCTATTGAGCAACAATCTTAAACTTTAAGGAAAAGATTCCTAAAAATTATAAAATAAAAACATAAAACATAAATAAATGTCTGTGCCTCATCTATAGGGACTAGTATAATTATTCCAAAGTGATTTTGAGTCAATAGGTCACATGACCTGGAAGCTATTGAAGAAAAACTCTCAATTTTGATGAAATAAATTCTTTAAAAATTGAAAATGATTTAAAATGGAAAACAAATGACTGTGCCTCATCTAAAGAGACTAGTATAATTATTTCAAAGTGATTTTGAGTCAATAGGTCAAATGACCTGGAAGCTATTGAAGAAAACATTATATTATTTAATATTAAAATTATTGAAAATATTGTATATGACTTTAAAATTTTATAGATGCTATTTTGGCTCATGTAAAAGCATGAATTAGCACTGACAATTAGTTAGTTGGTTACAATTCAAGGCATTTATTAACATTTCTTTGACAGGAATGTTTGGTTCGGTAATTTGTTGATAGTCCCTAAGTGAACCTTCGGGCGCTGCGGCCGGGAGCGGTGGAGAACCGCTGGCCGACAGTAGCGTTCATAAATCGGATCACCCTTGAGCTAAACGCCGCTTACTCCGCGGAGCTCGAATATCGAATATCCAACTTGAAACTAACTTCACTGCGGTATGGAACCGCATGGAATCAGAGCTTTTCTGTGTCTGCCTCACATCTCGGCTGACACGCTCTCCTTCGTGCATAACATCCACTGTCCTGTCCAGCTTCCCATTTCATCCTCCCACAGTCAGCTGTTAGTAGATTTTTATAACTCAACATTTCCTTTAATGTAAAATCAAGAGCCTACCTGGTTAACCTCCCGAGTCGAGAGGAGCGCGTTCACCGGCGGATCACTTTGGTCTCTGTGAAGGTAGTTTTAACTTTGATGTTCGACTAATTTTCACCTTATGTGGATAAGATAAACATTAAGAGAAGTAAGTTCAGGGATGGCTTGTCGCACCGTGCCCCGTGACAAGGACAGTGGCTAGCTCTAGTCCGTGTGGTCGCTCCTTCTGAGCTGCACTGTTATCCTTTGCTGTATTTTCTACAGTTAAATACCACAAAATGCCCAGTAAAACTACCATAAGACATCTTTACAAGTAGTTACTGTAATTTGCATTGCATTATGGGTATAGTACATAGTATTACAGTAACTTACTGTATGTTTTGAATTTGCAGTAATTTACTGTTTACACATTACAGTAGTGGTACTGTACTTATAATATACAGTAAGAATTATATTTGATTCCCAACGGTCATCATACACTGTTAGCCTTTGCTGTATTTTTTACAGTTAAATACCACAAAATGCCCAGTAAAACTACCATAAATAGGGTGACCATATTTTCAGTTGGGAAAACCAGGACACGTTGTAGCGAGGGGGGTGGGGGGGTCTGAAAGCGGGGAAACTCTTTTGTAAATAGTAGGTAAACATACATTTGCGCTTTCGTATGTTGTTTTCGTACTGACAGCCACGCTATCTATCTTCTGATTAAGAACAGGGCTGCCCGCACTGACGCGGCTCAGGGATTACGTCACACGCAGGGCCGTGCGCAGTGTCCTAGTGCCTGTAAATATAATGGTCCAATGAAGGTAATTTAAAAAACAGGACATTTCCTCACTTTCTAAAAAAAACCCGGGACGCCCGGGACAGGACGTGAAATACGGACATGTCCCGGGAAATACGGACGTTTGGTCACCCTACCATAAGACATCTTTACAAGTAGTTACTGTAGTTTGCATTGCATTATGGGTATAGTACATAGTATTACAGTAATTTACTGTATGTTTTGAATTTGCAGTAATTTACTGTTTACACATTACAGTAGTGGTACTGTACTTATAATATACAGTAAGAATTATATTTGATTTCCAACGGTCATCATAGCTGCTTCATCGTGGTTCCCTGTTTCTGTATTTTTACTCCTTTAGTGGTTAACATATTTTTAAGGCAGAAAGAGAGCATGTACTTTTGTTTTGTTCACATCCTAGCTAACATTAACATGCAGTTTATCTAGCTACGTCATCAAGCGTGGCTTCGCTTCCAACTGTTTTCTGATGACGTTTGTTTTAAACTCCGAAGCTTTTTCTCTCCAAGTGCAAGTGCAGCTCTGTCTCCGTGCTGTGGGCTCACACTGCTTCAGCTCTTCAAGACAGGTAAAAAACCACTTCTTAGAAAACTGATTGAAGCCAAAGCCTAGTCTGGAAATGTACATTTTAGATGGAGTTAACGTAGCTTATAGCATCATGCTATAATGCTAAGTTATAGAGCTCGTTTGTGCTGGTTAGCCTGGTAACATAACGTTACCTTTACGTTACTAACTCTGGTGTTTTATATATCAGGCATATTGCAACCTTATAAGTTACGTGTCTGTAAATGAGGTGAAATATAGGAAAATATGATGTTGTTATTTTTTGAGCTGGTTCGGAATTAACGTTAGCAAAGGTGCTAATTTTACCGCTGAAGGTTTTAGCTTGACTTTTACCGCTTAATCTTCCTCGGGCGGCTTTGGGTTGAGATGAGCTCAGTGCTGAGTGTCTGTTAGCATTGTTGTTACATCCTTTGTCGAACACTATAACCTTAACTGATAATTGATCCCCCCCCTTCTCTTTTTTTTTTTTTTTTACATCTAATGACTGTTCATTTGTTTAAACCCATGATCTTGCAAATGTTAAAAGTGCAGATTAGCTACGTAGGTCAGCAAGGATGAATTTCTAACTTTGTTCTTTTTTTCTTTTCTTCAGATGACCTTTCTTTTTAACTAGAAAAAGAAAGGTTACATACATTGCTTTTGTAGCAATGTATGTAATTGTTATGGTAGTCTGTACTTTTACTCACTAGCGTTAGCCTGACAAGGGTTTGTCTATTTTAGGAAATAGCTTGATGTCTGCAACCCGGTGGATGGTCAGTATGGAGGAGAAGGTATTTTTCCAGCCTGAGCAACTACATGACTTTGCCAGCGTCCTTGCTGTCTTTTTTGGGTCATATTCTGTCTTCAATCTGGAGTATCAGGAGTCAGCATCCACCACGCTGGAGATGATACAACGGTAAGTACTCTATACCAAGCCATTTATGAATTAAATTTAATGACAGTTTGACTGATGATGAAGAACCATAGCTGATTGCTGTATTGTACGTCTTCATTAACAAATACAATTAATATATTTTATTTCTGTTAAAAGATTCTTTGTGAGGATCAATCCAGATGTTGGTACCAAATGCACAGCCAAAGTCGGTACAAGCCGCAAGACGGGAAGTCTTGTCAAGAGGAAAGTAGTCAGTGTCAACTCCCAGATCACCACCTTCTTCCAACAACTTGCTGAATTTGAATGGAGGACTTCCAACTAGGTAAGTATTTTACCAAATGTAAATGTTTATTATTTTGTTGTCTTTTCCTCCTATCTTGCATGCTCTGACTTTACTTTAGCCTTTTTAATATGATTTTAATGATTATTTATAAATGGCATGTGATTCCTACACAATAGCCCTTTAGAGTAGCCTACATCTTTTCTGTGTCCGTGGTAAAAAGTGGATGTCGCTGCATCTCTTAATAAATCACAGAAATGTATAAGTGTGTAGTCGTTTAAGTGTGGTGTATTTTTATACTATGCAGTTTTCAGTTTATTAGGCACACCTTTGCAGTAATCCATCAGCACCAACAAAATGACTAAAATCTTTTGAATTACTGAAGACTGACTGACTGCTTTTGCCATAAACAATCCAAAAACCTGAAGTGAAGCCAGTCCTGCTCATTCTTTATGCAGCTTCTATTATCACTTCAGTCCAATTGATTTTTTTTTTAAACAAATTATCAACTTAATGCTGCTTTATGACAAAGATTTTATGCATGTGAACATTGTCACTTCAGCTTAATTTGTCAACTTCCTGTCGATTTGAAAATGTAGATAACTTCCTGACCATCTCATGACCTCCCACATTGTCTGTCTTATTCTTTACAGTTCAGCTTCCACAAGATGGATCCCACTGCTTTTGTTTGACGAATGGAATAAAAGTTCTTCTGATGTAGGAAATGTGTTCTATGGTTTTGTTGTTTTACAGCACATTATATTGTATTGTGACATTGTTTTTTATGACATTGCGAATATGTAAATGGATTTTATTTCTACAAATCTGCTGAAAATAAATACCTGTTATTCACAGTACTTGGACTAAAATTTCTTTTATGAAATTTTTCGGTTTATGGTAAAATATTCTTATCTTAAAGAAATGTAAACTTTAATTTGCAGTAAAACTCTGACATTATGTTGTGAAACAAGTTTACAGTAGACCAGCTTTACTATAAAATACAATTACTGTATTATACTATAAACTACATTTACAGTAATGCAGTTATAACTGTAAAGCACACTCACAGTAAAAATTAACTGTGAAATATCATAACAGTAAAGGTACTGTAGAATGGTAATTACAGTAACTTACTGGCAAGTTGCCAGTAAGTTACTGTAATTACCATTCTACAGTACCCTTACTGGCAACAGTGTTGCCAGTAAGGGTACTGTTGCCTTACTGGCAACAGTGTTGCCAGTAAGAGTACTGTAGAATGGTAATTACAGTAACTTACTGGCAACACTGTTGCCAGTAAGAGTACTGTAGAATGGTAATTGCAGTAACTTACTGGCAACACTGTTGCCAGTAAGGGTACTGTGGAATGGTAAATACAGTAACTTGCTGGCAACAGTGTTGCCAGTAAGTTACTGTAAAATTACAATAAAAGGTCTAACAGTGTGGGCTTTACAGCAGGATGGGAGCCCCGCCTCGTCCCGGTGTTATGCCCAGAAATGCATGCCTGCCGAGAATTGCATCCCCTGTCGCGGTCGCGGGAGCGCGCATCTTTCTAAACTCTCGCATTTTAATGAGGAAACGGACTGAAATATGACCGAAGACGAAACTTTTAAAGATATTCGTAACAATATCACGTTTCTTAAACATGTCAGCCTTAAAACGGTGGGTTTTATATCGCAGATTAATTGAAATAAATACGGTTTTTACACATTTATTGAGACAAATGAGTCGAACGTTTTTCAGTCCGTGTCTGAAGAAAATGCTCTCCGCATTTGGTTTGAAATTTCCCGATTTTTCTTTTAACATCATATTAGCTTAAAGTATTACAAAACAGAGGCCCATTATGTAGAACATTTTATATCATGCTTAACTGTCTAGCATATTAATGTAGAGGGGATGCATTTTAATGACTGAGCCTGCCAATATTTGTATCCCCTGTCTATTGTTGATATGAAACGTATAGCAGTTGCACAGAGAATAAGTGTCATTACGTAGAAAAGGTGAAGTCCCTCTTAACTCTTCATTTCTTCAAGTTAGCAGAGGGATGCATTTTCTGGCATAGCAAATTATTACCTTGCCAATATATGTAGGCCTTATATATTTTCCACAAATATAATTCTACTGATACAAAATGTATACCAGCAGTTCATAAAACAAGTGTGATTGTATAGAAAAAGTAATTTCACTCTTGACTCTTTATTTCTCCATGTAAGCAGGGGATGCATGTACAGCAAAGCCTATTATTAGCCTGCCAAAATATGCATGGCCTCTCCATGTTCTTCAAATATTATCCTATCGATATAAAACCCATACCAGTAATTCATAGAACATCTCTGATTATGTAGAAAAAGTTATTTCACTCTAAACTCTTTATTTATCCAAGTTAGCAGGGGATGCATTTTGTGGCAATATGGATGTCGAGCCTGCCAAAATATGCATGCCCTATCTATTTTCCTCAAATTTTATCCTATTGATTTAAAACTTATATCAGCAGTTCATAGAACAAGTGTGATTTTGTAGAAAAAGTTATTTCACTCTAAACTCTTTATTTATCCAAGTTAGCAGGGGATGCATTTTTTGGCAATATGGATGTCGAGCCTGCCAAAATATGCATGCCCTACCTATTTTCCTCAAATTTTATCCTATTGCTATGAAATTCATACCAGCAGTTCATACAACTACTCTGATTATGTAGAAAAAGTTATTTCACTCTAAACTCTTTATTTATCCAAGTTAGCAGGGGATGCATTTTTTGGCAATATGGATGTCGAGCCTGCCAAAATATGCATGCCCTACCTATTTTCCTCAAATTTTATCCTATTGCTATGAAATTCATACCAGCAGTTCATACAACTACTCTGATTATGTAGAAAAAGCTATTTCACTCTAAACTCTTTATTTATCCAAGTTAGCAGGGGATGCATTTTTTGGCAATATGGATGTCGAGCCTGCCAAAATATGCATGCCCTACCTATTTTCCTCAAATTTTATCCTATTGCTATGAAATTCATACCAGCAGTTCATACAACTACTCTGATTATGTAGAAAAAGTTATTTCACTCTAAACTCTTTATTTATCCAAGTTAGCAGGGGATGCATTTTTTGGCAATATGGATGTCGAGCCTGCCAAAATATGCATGCCCTACCTATTTTCCTCAAATTTTATCCTATTGCTATGAAATTCATACCAGCAGTTCATACAACTACTCTGATTATGTAGAAAAAGTTATTTCACTCTAAACTCTTTATTTATCCAAGTTAGCAGGGGATGCATTTTTTGGCAATATGGATGTCGAGCCTGCCAAAATATGCATGCCCTATCTATTTTCCTCAAATTTTATCCTATTGCTATGAAATTCATACCAGAAGTTCATACAACTACTCTTATTGTGTAGAAAAAGCTATTTCACTCTAAACTCTTTATTTATCCAAGTTAGCAGGGGATGCATTTTGTGGCAATATGGATGTCGAGCCTGCCAAAATATGCATGCCCTATCTATTTTCCTCAAATTTTATTCTATTGCTTTGAAATTCATACCAGTAGTTCATACAACTACTCTGATTATGTAGAAAAAGTTATTTCACTCTAAACTCTTTATTTATCCAAGTTAGCAGGGGATGCATTTTTTGGCAATATGGATGTCGAGCCTGCCAAAATATGCATGCCCTATCTATTTTCCTCAAATGTTATCCTATTGCTATGAAATTCATACCAGAAGTTCATACAACTACTCTTATTATGTAGAAAAAGCTATTTCACTCTAAACTCTTTATTTATCCAAGTTAGCAGGGGATGCATTTTTTGGAAAACCTATTATTAGTCTGCCAAAATCTCCATGCCCTACCTATTTTCCTCAAACTTTATCCTATTGATGTGAAACTCATACCAGCAGATGAGGGAACAAATGTGAACATGTAGAAAATGTTATTTCTTTATGATAACCATTAAAAGGATACTGAAGAAAATAAATCTCACATTACAACTTTGCTAAATGTAAAGCATGCACAAACAATTTTTATTTTTGTTTAAGATACAAATTAAATCAATATTTTATTATATTCAACAAAAGAATATTCATAACAGCAATTTTTGGAAAACCAGTTACGTGAAAAAAAATTGTCAAGTTTAAACTACTAATCTACTGAACTGCAGTCATTTATGATGAATATTGCTGCAAACATTAAATCTACAAACACATTTCACAGCAGTAGTCTGTGTTGGTTTGTTTGAAGTTAATGCAGTCTTGGTGGTACCACCAGTTGCATCTGTCACATGCGATCTGTAAATAAAAAAATCAAAATGGTCAAGTAATAACAAAGAATATTCAACATAAAGAATGTTTTTAGGTCCTTATCTTTTTACTGAAGCTATATTGGGTTTTGTCAACATAAAGCTTCTTCTTAATCATCTATATATGCTTGGTAGCCCAATATTTGCGGAGATGACAGCCTGTTCCTGACATGTATGGAGGTAAAGAAATTCTAGGACCATAAGCAACTGTGTTTAATGTTTTATGACTGTACTTAAAAAAAAACTTAAACAACTTTCCACTTACCTTCCTTGGGTGTTTATTTATTTTATTATGATTTTTTTTTTTTTTGTATATATAAATACTTTGCAACTATTTTAAGGATGGTATATGGTTTGCTTGAATTTATTTTTCAATGCATTACATTGTTGTCTTACCCACAAATGATCTTTGTCCTCACTGCCACAGTGTCTGCAGAGGTTCTCCACTGACTCTACAGAAAAACAAACCGCAACTTTAAACCAATGTTATAAAATAAACTTAATGGTATTTTTTTTTATTTTTTTAAATAATTACATTTGTTAGTGCTCTTTAGAAAGTTGAACAACAATAATCCTCTGTGTGTATCTCAGTCGTCTAATCATCCCTTTTTGATAATGTTTGGTCTCATAAAGTAATACAAGTAATAAAAACTGCACATCATATTGGTATATTAGGCAGGCGCACATGGTGTCTGTCTACTCATGAATTGAAACACATGTATTTAAGGTATTTCTGGGATTTATGGTAAAAGAAAGTATAACTTAGTGTTTACTTTTTTATAATTTCCTCCAACTTATGCGACTGAAAGTATAAAAATGGCATTCAGAAAATGTTAATATGTCTACATACATATATATATATATATATATATATATATATATATATATATATATATATATATATATATATATATCTTGTGAAAGTTGTCATTTTGTAAATGTTAATTTTATGAAACACAGTAATGAATATAAGGGTTCACATGATACATCTCATTCCAGTTTTGTACTTTCAAAAACTGCAAATCCTTTTTGCTTTTTATGTTACATTAAAGCTACTCAAGAAAAGTGTAATTGTATCCTAGAACAATTTTAAGTTTGTTAATTATGTTTTTTGCATCAATAGTTTTACATTGGGCATTGTTATGTGTAATTTATTTGATAGAGATCAAGGCCAGGTGTATTGAAATGTTCTTTACTAATTGAATTTGATATAAACACTAACACGATTGTACTTCACACATCTGCAAAGTTCAATATTTTAATATTTCTAGTTAGATAAAATAGCTAACCTAACAATTCTTTGGTGCATGCATGATTTTACACACAACATTTTATCCCACACACATAGGAACTGAATAAAAAAAATTCAAATAGACACCTGATTCAGAAAGAAGTGTGGAAGAAATGTTGAGTCGCATGGTTTTAACAGCTTCTGCTGTCGATGGAAAGTTCAGGTCCTTGTTTTCCAGTATGCACTCTGCAAACTGTAAAGACAAATATGATTTTTGGAAAAAAGAAAGAAGATTAACAGTAGACACACTATAAAGGACAAAATATTTGTCAAAGTATTATACTGTCATATACAGGACATGGCATTTGTGAATATTTAAATATTGTTGCTATACTTATTTCAGACTCTTTCCATTGTCGTTAACATAAATCAACCATGTAATAAAGCAATAGAATTCATTGACTACATTATATTTTAGGCAGAAATGCACAGCTTAAGTTAGCCAAAGCTGTTCATCATCTTAAAAGGTCTACTGATGCAAAATAGCATTAGTTTAATGGTAATGTGATTATTAGACCACCACTTTCATATTAATCTTTATTTCACATCAAAAACATAAACTACCATATAAACAGCACTTACTTTAAGTGCAAACACACCACAAGAAACCATGTCTTGTTGGATGGCATGGGTGACAGTTTCACATTTCCACCTGGAGACTTTCATCCCTTTGCTTCTCATAAATGCCCTTGTTGAGAGGATAAAATGTTAAATTAACATTCTAGTTATCCAGTTATGACATATTTGATTATAATAAACAATAATTGTTCTTGTTTTTTTCACCTTGTTGCTTCCAAGCACCTCTTCACATCCTTTTGGGACTCTCCAAGTGAGTTAAGGAAAACTGTCCTTTTTTCAAGTGGATAAATTACCTAAGGATGAAAAGGTAATGCCCAACTCAGGATTTTTCAGTAACAATATAAATTAAGAAGTGCCCAATTCAATTAATACTTTAAAGAATAAAAATCAGTTGTTGTGACTTTCGGTGTATTTGTGTTATAGTTTTATTGACATTTCCAATCATTTTATATTTCATTTTATAAAAGTCTTTCTTGTTCTCACACAATTACAAAGAAAGACATGTCCTTCAATAAGTAAAAAAATATTTAAAAAGCATTTGCTTCTTACCACTAGCATCCAATGGTGACTTTCATTAACAATACCCACTATTATCTTGAACTTTTCTGGATCAATCTAAGACAAAAAATTACATGGAAAAGTTGAAAAATTAATTATAACACTTCATAATATCAAATGTAATTTCAAATTTAAAAGGTTTTCCACACAAACCTTTAACCTGGAACTTTTTTTGAGCCAAATCCGTGACATTTCAAAGCTGTCAATTACTCTGGCTTTTTCCTGATGATTCCTATTGTAGTTATTAACCATCAGATGTAGGTAGGCATTAATAACCTGAAAAGAGTCATATTTAAAAAGAGCAAGTTTAATGCATAGCTTCTCTAAAAGTTTATTATAAGTGCATTTGAAAGCCTGATCTAGCAGGACAGAGACAGTGATATCCATCCATCCATTGATTTATTGAAATTAAGGTACCTCACTCTCCAGCTCCTGTCCCGGACAAATTCTGGCAAAGTCCGAGCTAAATAATTTGTAGGGTCCAATCTTCGACAGTAGGACATATGTGTCTTTATGTGTTCCTCCCCACACCTTGTTTAAAACTAAGAAATATTTCAGAAATACAAATATTAGTCATAAATACAAAAGAACATGTAAAATATGATGCCAATGTAGATTTTATGATTACTTATTTTATATAAAAATTTGAAAATATCAAAACACATTCTAACACTGATTAAATTATGCAAGGTCAATGTAATTTCCACATGACATTATACCTGTTGAAATCGTGTCAGACATGGTGGTTGGAAGGACTGTAGCAAAGGTGGTCAGAGGGGCTGGAGGAGAGGTGGTCGGAGGGACTGGAGGAGAGGTGATCGGAGGGACTGGAGGAGAGGTGATCGGAGGGGCTGGAGGAGAGGCTGGAGGAGAGGTGGTCGGAGGGGCTGGAGGAGCAGATGTTGGATTTTCTGTTTTTTGTGTGGTCATCTTATGTGGAATTCGTGGATTTTCTGGTTTGAAGTGTTTGAGATGGTCGATACTGATATTTTTAAACAGTGCTCCATTTTCTGAAATAAGGTCAGCACTCTTTCCCTGGAGGGCTGATATTTTGAAAGGTCCAAGAAAGTTGGGCTCCAACTTACCCCCTTTTCTTTGTTGACTCCTCACATTTTGCCTCAAAACCAACTCTCCTACACTGAATGACACGTTTCTGCTGGCTGAGCGCAGCCTTTTTTTTGTCATTGTTGTTGATCTGGTCACATTTGCCTCAATGACCTCTTTAATGGCATCCAAATGCTTTATGCATTCTGTCACAGTCTCTTCCTCCATAACCTGCTCAACAGTGTTGTTGATCTATAACACACATCAATGTCTGACTTGAAGAACATGTGTAATTGACGTGTTATTGTAAGACAATTGAAATTTTACTTTTAATGTTTCAAACCTCATATTTCTCTGGGATCTCAAACGGATATCGAGCTTCACGTCCAAACATAAGAAAAAAAGGGGAAAACTTTGTAGTCATCTGTTTTTTGGTCCTAAGTCCAAACATGACCGGGGGCCCCGATGACCACAGGCACCACTGTGGTCTTCACCTTCCAGGCCCTCTCCAGTTCCTCTCTGAGGCCCTGGTATTTCTCTAGTTTCTCGTGCTCCTTTTTCCTGATGTTGCAGTCGCTTGGTATTGCTACATCTATCACAACGGCTTTCCTCTGTTGTTTATCCACTACGACAATGTCTGGTTGGTTCGCCATTACCATTTTGTCTGTCTGGATCTGGAAGTCCCACAGGATCTTAGCTCTGGCGTTCTCCGCCACCTTTGGGGGTGTTTCCCACTTTGATCTCGGGGTTTCCAGTCCATATTCTGCACAGCCTGCAACTTGGTTATGTCGTTCCATGTACGCTTTCCCTGCCAGTATCTTGCACCCTGCTGTTATGTGCTGGACTGTCTCAGGGGCCTCCTTGCACAACCTACACCTTGGGTCTTGTCTGGTGTGGTATATCTGGGCCTCTATTGCTCTGGTGTTTAGGGCCTGTTCCTGGGCGGCCAGGATGAGGGCCTCTGAGGTCCTTGAGTCCAGCTTTTTCCAGCCATTGGTAGGATTTACTGATATCAGCCACTTGGGTTATTTGCTGGTGGTACATCCCATGTACCACCAGCAAATACCATCCTGCCATGATGGTATCTCTGGCAGGACAACCTCTCTGGCACCTCAACCTCCGTTCCCTGTTGTCTGTTTCGTCCTGGACTGTGGTTCTCACACTCACTAGTCCTCTGCCTCCTTCCTTGCGGCTCGTGTACAGTCTCAGGGTGCTGGATTTGGGATGGAATCCTCCATGCATTGTTAGTAGTTTTCTAGTCTTAATATCAGTGGCTTTTATCTCCTCCTTTGGCCAGCTAATTATTCCAGCAGGGTATCTGATTACTGGCAGGGCATAGCTGTTTATTGCGCGGATTTTGTTCTTCCCATTGAGCTGGCTTCTCAGGACTTGCCTTATTCGTTGCCGTTTGCGGATGTTGGAACACTGAGCTACTAGTTGTTTAGCGCTTAGTGTTGACTGGGGATGTCGAAGTAACCATTCCTTCACCAGTCTTTGCATGTAACCTCTCTGATTAGGGTTACTTGAGTAGTAGCATTCCAACAGATCCACATTTTCATCTCTCGCCCATTTCCGTCTTGTTCCAGTAGCCCATTTGTCATCAAGGTGCTCTGGTTCCCCAACACCTGACACAGGCCGGGCGACGTCTGAGCCGGCATGTTATGCATTTTTGTGTCTCTCATGGTATGAGGTAGGCAGTAGCTTGAAGGCTTGAAGGGTCTTGCCTAAGGACCCAGACTGGATTCGAACCCTGCCCTCTCGGGTGGTATACCGATGCCTTATCTATTGAGCTATCCAGCCAGCTTTCAGGGGCCAGGAGTTCGACCCGTCCATGTTTGACATCCCGCCCAGCGCCGTGCAGTTCTGAGAGGCGGCTCGGGCCGGGCAAAAGACCAACCGACTCACTTTTATCTGCAGGATGCATCGCAGGACGGTCAGACGGCGGACATACAGGATCATCAAATAAGAAGGGTGGAAGGAGAATAATGACAGAGGCGCGTCCTGATGGCAAACACCAGGTTGATGTTTTATCAGAGTGAACGTTTTTCTTTGTTCGGTTATTATTTATTGAGATCCGTTGTGCCTATTTCTTTTGTTTTCTGGTTTGATTTTGTGGAACCAGCTCCCCCTGTTGGTAAACATCTGTACAACAGGTTTCCTGCTAAAGTCTCAACCAAAGTTTCGGGAGATATATATATACATATATATATATATATATATGTATATATATATATATATATATATACATATATATATATATATATACACATTTGATTTAGGCATGTATTCAATTATTTTATATGTGTTTTTACCCATTTGTTTATGTCTGCTGTCATTCCAGGCCAGTAGAAGCGTCTAGCAATGGCATCTCGTGTTTTCTTTTGGCCAGTGTGACCTCCCGAGGCACTTGCATGGAAAGCCAAGAAGATTTCGTTGGCTTTTGTTGCACCACAGACAACTTTTAATTTTAAATCTCTTCCCTGGCCTTTCACATACAACAGTTCTTGTCCTACCACCAACAAATAAGTAACAGAAAACACTTATTTTGGAAAAATGTTATATGTAAATAAGTCTGTTCAAAAAGCTTTTGAAAAAAATTTATTTTAAACACAGAGTATATTTATATGCCATATCAAAGTAACAGTATTCAAAACAAAATATCGACTTAGACATATCCATTCCACTTTAATGCTGCAATTAATGTAAATTCAAAACTTTCATTTGGTTTGTATACTCACAACTAACAAGCCATATAATTCAGTTAAATTTCTTCCCTTAGTAAAAAATGCTTTGAGTAGTTTTAAAAACAAAGATAACACTGTAGACTGTACTGTTAACATTCTATTCACATAACAAAAACAATAAGAATGTATTGAAAGTAATACATTCAGAAAAAGAACAGATACAATTACAGAAGACTTCAGAATAATACTGACCTTCAACTTCGTAGTTTTTCGCTTTGCGACGAATTTCAGCTTTCTGTGCCTTTGAAAAACCACTCTTGTAAGAACCATGAACTTTGTATTTAAAAATGGTTTCAAAAAGCTTAGGGTCCATATTTTCTAATGAAAATAACAAGAACTCCGACCACCAGGACCAACCAGAATGAACAGAGTCAAACTGAATAGTTTGATATGCTCCACTATGGTTAACTATGCTCTTAATTGGATAATTAAGCCCCGCCTCCTTCGTGGTCTACAGATCTCTTTATGCTGAAGTTTGCATTTGTATTACATATATATATATTGTATTTATATTGAAAATGATGCAAACAGTGTGGTTTTTCAAGTCACATCTACACTTCAAAAGAAAAATTTCACTTGTAGAAAAGAAGTATCTCACTTTCTTCGCAGACTTGATTTTCAGAATATTTATATTTATTTTTCACTTGTATTGTGGAATAATGAAGTGAGTTTTGGGGTTAAAAATAGAGAGGCGGTGCAAGTATAGTGGAATATGGATGGGCAATATGGACTTATAGGTTTATCAAAATTCCTTGATTATCTATTTCTTTAACAATAAATGTAACAAAACTAACGATTTCTTAATACTTTCTGATACAATATTATGTCTGTGATATTTTGTTTCAGCAATCATAGCATGAAAAAGCAAACAGTGCTAAAGAATAACATAAATGTGTGCAATATGCATAAGTAGGACACTGGTTATATAGACAAGTGTGACTTTTAAGTGCACACAATAACTGTATCGAACAATAAATAGAAATTTGTTCATATAAAATGATGCTCTCAATAATTTAAATTTTTTAGAAAAGGAATCATTTACAATTACAAAACAGACAATTGGAATTGTAAATGGTTATTACGACATTAAATCCAAATGTTGAACATGACATTTTTAACGATATCATAACTGACCATGCTACATAATAATAAAACGTAATATGTAAATTTCATATATAGATCAAAATAAATAAGGCATGCATATTTTGGCAGGCTCGACATCCATATTGCCACAAAATGCATCCCCTGCTAACTTGGATAAATAAAGAGTTTAGAGTGAAATAACTTTTTCTACATAATCAGAGATGTTCTATGAATTACTGGTATGGGTTTTATATCGATAGGATAATATTTGAAGAACATGGAGAGGCCATGCATATTTTGGCAGGCTAATAATAGGCTTTGCTGTACATGCATCCCCTGCTTACATGGAGAAATAAAGAGTCAAGAGTGAAATTACTTTTTCTATACAATCACACTTGTTTTATGAACTGCTGGTATACATTTTGTATCAGTAGAATTATATTTGTGGAAAATATATAAGGCCTACATATATTGGCAAGGTAATAATTTGCTATGCCAGAAAATGCATCCCTCTGCTAACTTGAAGAAATGAAGAGTTAAGAGGGACTTCACCTTTTCTACGTAATGACACTTATTCTCTGTGCAACTGCTATACGTTTCATATCAACAATAGACAGGGGATACAAATATTGGCAGGCTCAGTCATTAAAATGCATCCCCTCTACATTAATATGCTAGACAGTTAAGCATGATATAAAATGTTCTACATAATGGGCCTCTGTTTTGTAATACTTTAAGCTAATATGATGTTAAAAGAAAAATCGGGAAATTTCAAACCAAATGCGGAGAGCATTTTCTTCAGACACGGACTGAAAAACGTTCGACTCATTTGTCTCAATAAATGTGTAAAAACCGTATTTATTTCAATTAATCTGCGATATAAAACCCACCGTTTTAAGGCTGACATGTTTAAGAAACGTGATATTGTTACGAATATCTTTAAAAGTTTCGTCTTCGGTCATATTTCAGTCCGTTTCCTCATTAAAATGCGAGAGTTTAGAAAGATGCGCGCTCCCGCGACCGCGACAGGGGATGCAATTCTCGGCAGGCATGCATTTCTGGGCATAACACCTGTTACAATCGTCCCGGATTGGAACCGCCAATGCACCCCCTACAGTTTCCCCATGGCGTTGGTGATAAGCAGCAAACACCTGCTTCAGCAAACCCACTGTTATCTGACTGGAGGATCACATGAGGATCATATTCTTTGATTTCTCCAGTTAAGTGTATTTAGGACAGGTGGAGGCCTCAATAAACACCTGGACTACCTGACCAACAGACCAGTTACCATTCTTTTTCTCGTTGTACATCTCAATCTTCCAGTACAAAACAGACAATCCTTTTATTTACATTGTTCAGATGTTTATGTTTTCCTTTCTGTATTAATGATAGGTGTTTGAATATTGTCACTTAACTCATTATTACACCATTATAACATTTGGTGGTACTAAACACATGGTTTTGTTATGAACACGATGTGCAATGCGTTCTAAAACTACTATTTTGTTTAGATTGGGCTGGAGATCCATGCTTTGTGCTAATGCTAATATCTCCAGATTGTCAGGTTGAATAAACGGAAACCGCCTCCGAATCCAGAGTTGGTGTCTTGTGGTTTGTCTGATCACCACACAAAATCACACAATGTAGAAGTCCACCAGGTTATCTTGTCTGATCTTTTTATGATCTTAAACGTTTATGTGACAGACTGGAAAAAATAAAATACAAAAGTCACAGCAGTGTAGGTGCTGTTTATTCGACATATATTTAATTAACGTGAAACCTAAATTACACAAACAAGTCAGTTTAAAAAAGATAAAGCCAAGTTACAAATCAGCACTAACAAATAATTTCACCAACGCAAGCACAGAGAAATGTAAGAAAAGAAGCTGCACACTGGAAAACAGTTTCTCACTATGAGCTAACTAAAAACAATAATTATAGAAAACAAAACAGCTGTCTTTTATTTTAGAGGAACATATTTAGATATTTAGCTGCAGACTGATGCGTACTTAAACTATCTGAACAAATAGTCTCTTTCTGAGGAAGTAAATAAGTTAAGAAATAAAAACATTTTTGCTGTTGTTTGAGCCATTTTTTATTTTTGCTTATGAAGGACTTGTGAAGGGCTTGATGAGACCGAGATCCATGGCTTTGACCAGACATGTGCGTGCCACGTCAATAGGATCCTGCCTCTTGGGATTGTCCTCTGCTTTGCCAATCACAGTGAGGATTTCCAGGATCTCACTCTCGATCAGTTTCTTAGCCAACTCGAAGTCGTCAGAGTTTAGCATGTTGTACAGAATCACCAGGCCTCTGTGCTGGATGCTAGGGTTGGTATGGAGACATAACCTCTGCAGGATCTCCAGCCACTGTACTGTCTGATTGGGAGAAAATGAACACTCAGTCATTGTCTGACCCTCTTCATAAATAAATAGGAGCGAAAATAGATTCTAGTAGTGCATACCACACGAGTCATTTTGGTGCAAAGCTTTTTCTCAGCAGCAGTGATCATGGCCAGACCTCCAGCTGCAGCTATCTGAAGTTTTTCATCATCTTCTCCACAGAGCAATACCAGCAGCTTCAACTTATCGTTGCCATCCTCAAGGTAACGAGCTTGGACCTACAACGCATAGGATCGATTTTCTTGTCAACCTTTGCTCATCTGCATTTGGCATGCATTATCTGTGCATAAACAACCTCAGCGTTATCCTATTTGTTCTCACCTCTTTGCATATTACAAGATTGCACATGCATTCAGTGGCGGCCAGTCTGATCTTTTCATTCTCTTCAAACATGTGGTTCTCGATCTCTGGCAAAGCTTTCTCCTTCACCAGTTTTATCCTGCAAGAGAATCAAGTGGAAACATTTAAACAAAGCAGTTGAGGCACTTTAGGGAAGTGATTTTTGTTTACGTTTTTCTGTAGTGCAACCGCAGCATCACAAGACATTAAAAATGCTACCTTAGTTTTTCACTGAAACCAGCCATGTTGGTGAGTCCTCGGAGAGCCTCGTAGTTCTCTGCTCCCTCTTTGTCTGTGTGCAGCAGGCTGATTAGAGGTCGTATCACTTCATATATCTGTTAAAAAAGAAAGAGTCCCAGAAGAACTGAAGTTTTAACAGCAGAGAACTGTTTCTACTGTGCAGGTGAAACTTAACAGGATGAAGAAAAAGAAAATAGTCGAATACAATGCTAAGTAAATAATCTAACATCTCTTGTCAAATGAACAGGAAAAAATAAAGTTCAAATTAAAATGTGAGAAGATAGGAAGTTAAGACGTAGGAATGAATCTGATGGCCACTGAATGAAGAAAACAGCTAAAGTTTAGAATTTTACCCTTTCTCCAGGGAAGGCAATCTCTGGGTTGGAAACAGCGGCTATTTTGGCGAGTGCAAAGCTTGCTTTCACCTTTCCCTTTTCTGTACCTTCAAGGGCAAGAGGTATCAGAGCCTGAGGGCGCAAGAGATTAAATTATAATATATTCAAGAACAATGAGAAGAAGGAGGGAGGCACAGTAGGCTTGCAAAAAAAGGAAACAAAACAGGTTTTTCTAAGACAGTTTCAGTTTGGAAACACTTTCCATTACAATTGACGTGTTTATCTCATGTGAGCATGACTCACCTTTCCCCCTCCATGCGCCACTATCGTGCCACGGTCTTTTGGATCCTCTGTCAGTGCCAAGAAAACCCTGCAGATTTGTTTAGAAAATAATTTCACAAGTCCCAGGAGGTGCATTGCCTTAATCACATCACTTGAACTTTTGCACATTTTGCAGCCACCAGCTTCACTTCATAATTTATATGTTAGAGGAAGCAACACACAGTACTACTATGAAGTGGAAGGAAAATGATGCATGGTTCAAAGCATGTTTGCAAATAAAAGTCTGAATGGTGTGTACACTGTGTGTGTTCAGCTGATACATGTTGCTCTATCACATAAAATCAGAACAGTATACATTGAGGTTTTACCATAACAAACTATGGAAAGTTTCAAGTAGCATTTATACTTTAACAAGGTACTGCACCACTGTAAGCACTGTAACCAAAAATAATTAGTCAAAAATGAATACAAATTACAAAACAGCAAAGAGAAGTGGGCTGATGAGAGACACAGGAAAGACAGGTTTAGCTGGGTGAGGATGGAGATGGGGGTATTATTTGTGCTACATGAAGACGTCAAGAAATTTTTAAAAGGAATTCCACATGTATTTCCTACCGTGCCAACATCTCTTTCGTCTGATCAGTCAAGATAGCGCTGTCTGCTTTGACCATGACAGCAAGAGCTGAAATGACTCCAGCCTTCAGCAGCCTTTTTACTCTCTTCTCAATAAAGTCTTTCTTGTCCTGAGGAAAGAGAACAAAAACTGTTTGCAAGGTTTGTGCAGACATGTCAGCATGCACATGGTGTTTCCTGTGACTCATGAACAGCGGGCTGAGTTTTCTCTCATGGTCTTACCTTGGGGTGTTGCTCAGGGACATGCTGCTTAGAGAACTTGGCCAGCTGAACCAGCTCAGGGATGATTTCCTTCTTATCATAGCTGTTGGTGCAGTTTACCAGAGTGCAAGCAACTGCATATACAATTGTCTTATCCCTAGACTAAAAATCAGAGAGGAAAAGCAGTGGAAATTAATTATGCTGTCAATATATTTTGCTTGCAGCTATGCTAGCTGTTTCAAATTAAAGTTTCAAACAATTTACTTCATAATTTGTGGAACATTCTGAGATAATTAATGTAATTATTACACAGTTTAAGCATAGTGGAGTGCACATACATTATAAGCAGGAAGAATTTATATCACATGCATTTTGTAATGCTTTCTTTTGGTAGAAAACAATGCATCTTCAACTATCATGTCTAAAACATGTACTTAAAATGACAAACTTGTTTATTACCAATACATACAGGAAGTATACCCCTCCCCCCCCCAACTGACACATAATGACTCATTGGGGGGTTTTGAACAGGATGCACAATATACAACAATATAATCTAACGTCTTTACCTTTGCCAGCTCAAACATGGCTTTCATTGCAAGCTCATCTTCCACGAAGTCATCTTTAACATCAGCATCATTAGTCAGATAGGCAAGACCCTCTATAGCCCACTTCCTTGTTTTGGAATCAATCTGGGGATTACAAAGCCACCTGGCAAAACAAATAATGAGATATGAGACAGTAATACTTGCAGTAGTTGCATTTCAACTGTTTATACATAATTTATGCTTAATATTATATTAAATCCAAGTGTTGAGTACTGACTTTCTGCACTGCTTGGCCAGTTTCTCAGTGGAACCTTCAGCAAACTGCCTTAAGCCGTAATCATCACCTCCAGCTGAACCCAGTTTACAGAGACCCTGCAGGGTAGATGGACATATTTAGCTTCAAAGTTTACAAGACAAAACAAAACAAAATGAGATGATGTGTTTTGCTCCATCACTTTAAAATTTTTGCTGGAATTACTATTTTTCCTGCAAAAACCCCCCCAAAAAACTGTATTCTGCAAAAGTGTGTACACCTATGGAATCTTTACCCAGTTTTGTCAAATGACAACCACAAACCTCTGTGTATTTTATATGGTACTTTGTGTGACCAACAAGTAATGCATATTTGCGAAGTGGAAGGAAAGTTATTCATGTGACAAATCATGTCAAGCTCAGTCAGATTGGATTGAGAAAACTTCAGATTATTTGTACATCTGGATTCAGCTTCTCAATTATATTTCAATCTGGTGTCTTTGATTTGTGTCACTCTGTTAATGCTGGGCTCATTCTTATGTGCATTGTCAGTTTTCTACCACACATAAAGCTTCCCATAGTTTCCCATAACCACCTTCTTCTCCATGTTTGCTGTGTTCCCTACATGAGTAAGGGTAAATCTCAAGCAAAACTTCTCATAGTTTTCTTCTTTTTAGTCTTTAAGAAAGGGTAAACGTGTCAAGTGTTATGAGCATTTTTAACTTTTTCAGATTTTTAAAATACCAGTGCACTGATATCAATGGTTGAAATGTGACAAAATAAATCTTATTGCAAAGCACGGTGAAAAGTTGACTCTGCTCTGGTTTTGGTTCACTCACCACCAGGGCACGAATTTTAATCTTCTCATTCTTCGTCTTCTTGTAGATGTCCTTAAGCAGCGACACGCCGTTGGTGATGAAGAAGCTGGCGCGACTCATCTTCGTGGAGGCGTGGATCAGCGCCTCGACGGTGACCATCTGGTCCACGTCCCGCTCTGAGCCACACAGCGCCACCATCATCTCCATGACGCCCTGCTGTCCCACCAGAGAGTTGCCGACCTCAAAGGGACCCTGCAGCAGCCCTGAGATGGTGTTGATGGCATGAAGAGTCTTATCCATGTTGTTGGGATCAATTTTAGATCTGCAGCAAAGAAGTGGAGAAGGTGAGAAATGGTGCACAATAGCAAATCAGTGTCTGTTTAATTGAAGTTTCTTAATGAGCATACTTCTAAATTAAGATTGTTGGTACTTCTGGTAAAGATGTGTCAGAAGTGTTTAAATACTATTTTATTACAACAGGCTTACCTCACACTTAAGCATTTAGAAAAATTACATTTTTAATTTTTGCAGATTCATTCAACTGTAAAAATTCTTATGATAAAATCTGATCTTACCAGAATCACTGGTGCTACAATCATTATGTTAACCTATAACTTTCACTTTTTGAGTTGGTCTTAAATATGAACCAGTTGCTCTATTTTCTTGGGGTAAGAATGTATAAAGGTATATGGAGAAAGGACCCTCTTTGCAGAGTGAATAGCATGCTAGGGGAGGTTTAAAAAAATGCCTTCAACTGCGTCAATAAGGGGGATCTTGTGGTTATTCAATCTACATAAAAGCTAGAGAAAATAATTTTGTGTCCTGTCATAGCATGCATAAACCTGTGGAGTTCACTAAACTCTACCAGGACCTTAACTAGAGCCATGGTTTTGGTCATATATGAGTGAAAGGTGGAGCTGTAATGAGTGAAAAAAAGAGTATTAGAGAGGACGGAGTACTTTTGACAATCAGGAGAGATTGTGGAAAGATAAATGGTCACAGATCCCCGTCTGTATGCTCTACTTATATAAGATATCATAGAAGAAGACAAAGTGCTGTCCTATTGATTAAAGGGGATCACAAGAGACTTTCTGTAAAAATAGCATGTTTAAAGTTGGAACTTGTTTTATGATTATGTTAATATATTTTAAGGCTTTTCACACATTTTTACCCAGAGGTTCAAAATTTGGCCCACATCTTCACACATACTTGATATATTCATTGCAGATCTCCCTGAAGTTGGCTCTCTCCGGGTCGCACTTCAGGTCGTCGTAGAGTTTGTTGAGAAGCACGCTGGCGATCAGCTGTGTGTTCTCTGTCAGAGGGAGCTGATCCGGCAGCTCGGGAACCTGACCGCAGACCTTCAGGATCTTCTTCAGACCTGGCAAATAAAGACATGCATCTCATTATGAAACCTGAGCTTCCGCCAGAAACTCAGAGGATCTCATATGGAGAGGCCTGGCTCACCGTGATCAATGGTGAAAAGGGTCCTGGAGTGGTCTCTGTCTTTCTTGTCTCTACAAGGGACGTTTTTGGTGAGGAGGTTCAGTGCCTGGTCTCTGCCATGACCTGATACCTTCTTATTGGATATCATCTCCAGGAGGGCAAGGAGAATGGTTCTCAAATCTTTAGATGCATCTGTAGGTAAAAATAAAAATATATTTCTATAATAAAAATAAATATGAACAACAAAATGGCTTCATTCGTTTTCATATAGCTGTAGATCAAAAGCTGGATATTTGATTTAAATGTTGTAAGTTTTTCTCTTACCCAAAACTAAAGATGCTTCCTTCCCATAATCCCTTGTGTCTCCACCAGTGAGAGAGTCGTTGATGCATTGGAAGAGGTTACATGTTGCCAGTGCAATTTCTTCATTGTCCAGTGCCATAATGCTGCAAATCTTATCAACACCCACCATGTTGACAATGGCCATGGCCTGTTAAGTGGAGAGCGATGTGGATTACAGAACTTTAGTTGCTCCAGCCTCTATTGTAATTTTGTATTTTTCCTCCCATTTCGTCCTTTAGCTTGACTAACCCGAGCTTTGTGGCCAGTGCACATTCCAGACAGAGTTCGGACTGCAGCCAGGATCATTTCTGGCTTCCCAGTCTCAACCATGTTGAGCAGCAGAGTCACCCCGTTGTTCTGGAAGATTCTCTCTGCTCCAGCATCTTCTCTCGACAACACAATCAGGTTGTTGGCCGCCTAGGTGTAAACAGGAACAATAGATCATACAAAAATCCCAATGAATTTTCATAAGCTAAAATACCCACACCAAGCTTTTAAAGTTCCTTAATCTACAAACCACTGAAAGAACCAACCTTTTCCTTCTTTTCTTTGTCCATTTCCTCATCAAGAAGAATATCAAACATGTTCTGTACTCTCGAATCTGTGGAAAATGTTGTCTTGAGCTGAAGAGATAAAAATAAATCTTGAATTGAAGGAGATCTGCATGTAAAAGTGTCTTGCAAAAGTATTCACGCTCCTTCCCACATTTCAGCACATCAAAACCACAAACTTGTGACACTGGTGTTTTGTGGCTGTGATGTTACACAGTTCAAGCTCAGGGGGTTTGGATGGAAAGCTTCTATGAAAAACAGTTTTTAATTATACCACAGCTTCTCAGTTGGATTTAGGTCTGACCTTTGACTAGGCCATTCTAATTTATGAATGTATTTTGATCTAAACCACGCAAGCTCTGCCTATATGTTCAGGGTCATTAAAGCAGGGCAAAGAGCTTTTATTTCTTTTACAGATTTTTTTTTTTCTAACAACAATTCAAAAGAGTTATAAAAGTATAAATACTTTTGCAAGGTGGTTTAGGTTAAATGTTGTTTTTTGCCAGCATTTGTTGTCTTTTTTTCTATTCTGTCCACAACAAATATGGACAAACCTTGGCCTGAATTTCTGCTCCCAGCCTGTGGAGAGTCTCTAGGAAGGTCTTGTTCTTTGGCTCCAGGGTGGCGCATCGCTGCACATCTTTGAAAGCCATGTCCAGCTTTCCCAGCTTCTCCAGAGCTTGACAGCGGCGATACAAGGCTTTAATATCAGATGCATCGTCATCAATTGCTGTGAACCAGTATGGCAGAAGTAAAGGTCAACTCTAGAACAAGTGGTTTGCACTGAATTGCTATGCTAAATGTCTAATTTTGGCTGCTTAAATTTCCTAATGAACTACTTTACCTTTTGATGCATCAGAAACTGCATTTGAATAGCTTTCCTGCAACAAGTAGAATAGATGGAATAAAATATGGCAAAATTTTTCCTTTAAGTTCAAATATTTGTATGCGTTTTCTCCAATTGCGTTACCTTTTTCAGGTAGCATGCACATCTGTTCCTGTAAATCACGGCCTGCATTTTTTTGTCTGTGCACTCCTTCAGGGCGTTGGTGTAGCATTCAATGGCCTTGTCGATGTCACCAGCCTGAAAGTGTTTGTTTCCTTCATCTTTTAATGTGATTGGATCACCCATCTGACAGAAATCATAATTCATAGATAAGAAAAAAAAATAATAATAATGATGAAAGTTATGTCATATTTTGAGTCTGGTTATGTCAGATCGGTGCTTAATTGATACGTTAACTGTTCTGCCTATAAAATGTTGTATTTCAAAGCAACGGAAAATGTTAACCTTTAACAGAGCTAAATTATCCATACAACTTCTAGATGAGAACAGATGACTTAAAGGAGCTAAACACATATTTTCCTAAATTTATAGAAAATATCAATAATAAGTAGCTTTTAGCAGTGCAACATTTATCCAAGGCTCATTCAATACCATCCCTTATACCTCATATACAGATGAAGACTAAATAATAACCATCTCTTATTATGACAATATTCAATAAATGTTGTGTCGTATTGTTCTCACGGTTGCGCTGCTCTGTCCTGACCTGGGGGTCCAGAAGCAAATGGCCCCACACGTGTTATCTCCAACTTTAAATGGCCTCCCTTCAAACCTTATTTGGGCATCATTTTAACCCACCAGTGTGAGCCTCATGATTCTCTGTCATTTCTAAATGAAAGACACACTCCTGATTCTGTAACACTCTCACTACCCTGAATACCTTCCATTCACTTCGCTACAAGTAAAAACAAAAAACAAAAAAACAAAGTCTTTGCAGATGCTACTGTACCTTCAGCTTGTTCTCTTGGTCTAACCTTTCCTCCGTTTAGGTTTTTTTTTTTTTTTACCCAATGGAGATGATCTAAACTCGTGGTCTTGAGTAGTTTTATCAGCTTTCTTCTGTCTTTTCAAACCTAAACACCACTAATGCTGCAATTTATATTGCATCTTAGTGAGGTGGGGCAGAGCTGAGGTGGATCACGCAAAACACAAGGGGTACTTTCCAAAACATACAAAGCTTTATGGAAAATAGCTCTGCATTCAGGTCTGTATAAATCATTACACATTAAAGTGTACTACATTTTCTATTGAAACCAATGTTTGATTGATGACTCAGTGAGGAAAAACTTTTTTGAAACAGGAACTTAAGTTTGTGTGACCCCTTAAAGTTGGTTTGCTCCTGATAAGGTCTATTTAGGGAGCAGACAGCTGAGAACTCACCAGCAAATGCTTGATGGGTTTGGAGGGGGAGTGGGGGGTGTTCAAGAGTGGGTGGTGGGGAGCTGGCAGCTGTGGCACCAGGAGAGACTGGTACCTTCTGGAAAGAACATGATCTCACCACAGCACCAGGTGGAAATAAAAAATAAATGTTTGACAATTAAGAGAAAAGTGCTATAAATCAGGTGGGTCTAAAGGTGGGTCTCAGGAGTGTCTGTTTGGACAATTTTATTGTAAAATGTAAACAAGCTGTAGTTTTTAAAGATCCTGCTTCCCTCTGAAGTCTAAAGCAATGCATGTTTCATAAACACAGCATAAGTAGAAAATAATAGATGGGGTTTAGTGTGAGATTTCTTTTTTATTCAATTTCATCATTGGCGAGAACTGACTGATTTTGAACTTTTAATGATGAATTTGAATCAAAAAGCATTGTGTCAATGTCTTGTAGAACGACCCTGTTATATTGAAGTTTAAAACCATGTAACTCAAACGAAAGAAAATTGTTCATATTGCTTTAGGTACAAGCCAAGAATCTCCAAGGCTTAAATTGATCGTCAACTGGAAGATGTCACTTTCCACAGTGAAACGAGTTTAACATCCGTTTGGACTTAAGAGTTTGTTAATCAAGAAGGATGTGCTGCTCAAAACAAAATTTGCAATATGGAAAGTCTGGCAACCTGGCCATTAGGTGATTGTTGCTGACTGTTACTGATAGGCAATAAATCCCAATAAATTGCAAATGCCCACATGAAGAATGTTAAAGATGTGTCTCAGAGCTACTTCTCACAAAGTCTAATGTAACTCAAAAGGTTGAACTAATATCCTCTCAACATGTTTAAAATGTGCAAGAGGTCTTTGGTTGGAAACATTTCAGTCATTGAATAAAAGTACTTTTTATTGAAAACACAAATTTAAGATAAGCCCTTTGTTTTACATCTTATTCATTGAAGCTGCTATTAGCCACCACTAGAGGGAGCTTAATGCTCATTCTTCTTCTCGGATGTCTTTAGACTGAAATTATCTGAAAATATTCTTCTCATTGGTATTGTCTCCCATTCTTCCTGATTCAGTCGCGCAGTAACTAAAGCTTCATAAGGGATAATGAAATGTCAATAAGAGGTTCGCTGTTCATTTCTTCAGTTCATAACCAAGTATTGCATCCATATGTGATATAGCTATATACAAAAAAGTGGAATTGACATTATCTAGCTTTTTCATAAGAAAGTGGAGGTAGAAGAAGGCGTCCCCTCTGAGAAACCTGCGAGTGTTAACAACTTTATTTTTCCGGATCACGGCAGTAAGCCCGTATTGCATCATATTGCATGGGTGCATGATGTGTGTGAATAATTAAACATAATATTCTTATTCAAAATGGAACAGTGTTTGGTTGTGAGTGAGAAGATGTTTATTTTCCACTTAGACTTGTTATTTTTGATAACTAAATTTTCATCCCTGCAATGACCTCACCACTAACCTCCAAATCTCCACATCTGAACAGGACTTCTTGTCTGTAGTGACAAACTACAGACTATTTAACTGGATGTTTTGTGATAGGCTAATACAATGTTGTACATAATTGCAAAACTGACAGAGTGTATGTGGCTTTAATCTTTTCTTAAATAAAAATCTGAAAAGTGTGATGTGCTTTGCATTCTGCTCTGAGTCAATGCTTTGCTTGGATATCTTAGGAGTATATATCTGTCATATTTGGAGACTGACACTTTTACCCATTCTTGTTTGCAAAATATCTCAAGAGATTGAAAGATCTGTGAATATTGAATTTCAAGTACTGCATTCTCAGCTAAATTTAGGACTTTGATAGGGCCACTCTAATATACAAATATGCTCTGAGCTAAATACACATTTTTAAACAATCCTGTCATTCTTTCATAAAAGTCAATTATAGAGCCCAAGCCTGAATATTCACCTACTTCAGTTGTTTCTTTGCAGCTCCTTCAGATTTACCGCAGGCTTCTTTGGTGTTTTTCTGATCAATGATCTCCCTCGTTTAAAAAACTGGCTAATCTACCTTGTGATGGTCTGTTACATAAAATGCAATAATATACGCTGTAGTTTGTTGTTATGCAGTGACAAAAGTGAAAATTCTATAAGTATAGTGTATAATACTTTACTACAATCATTAGAACAGAGACCAGTTCTGATGTGAGATTTTTATTTTGAAAATAAGCCGGAAATAATGCAGCACTCCTGGTAGCTACGTCATCTTATTGCCTGCCCCTGCATCTTCCTCCCAAACCTAAAACACCGAAAGGCGCCGCATTCTCCCGGCTTACATTAAGTCTGTAGTCTTGTGTTTGTTATTTTTAAGTGATGTAGAATGGCGTCAGGCTTTGGGAAGATAGTCGTCGGTACTTACGTGGAGATTAAGCGGAGTGATGGTAAGTTGTCACCCTGTCCGCTCTTTTTTTTTCTTCTTCTTCTTGTCGGACTTAGTTGTTTGGGGGATCTTTGTTGCTGTGGGTCTGTTGAATATAGCAACCGTTGTTCCCCAGCCTCGGCCGCAGAGCCTAACGTTTGCTTTAGCATTAGCCACATCCAGACGGAAACATAAGCCGCCAGGACAGGTTGGGCGGCGAGTTTCAGCTCGGCCTTGGCATTTGAATGGAGTAGGCTTATCTTTGTTTGCAAACGTCTGGATCAGTTTAGAACATTTTTGCCGCACCTGTGAAATGTTATCGTTTGATAACATCAATAGAAGAAGTAAAAAAATCATAATATATCTGTAAATTACGTGCATTTTTTGAGCCATAGTAATGTATTTTGACAAATATTTATATTTAGGCAAGCTAGGCTAGCTAACTTATTACCGTTGCTGAGAGCGGCTTTAGCTAGTTGTTAGCCCAACGGCTAACTGGGCTGTTTCCCGGCTTCATCAGTTACTGGAGTCAAACTTAAACTCTTATTTTATAAAATCATCTCCCATTTTGGGGTGTCGTATTTATGTAACGTTTTCTCTTTAGGTCGAAAATGATCCTGTAAGCGTGCGAATTCGTTGTTATTGGAAACATTATTGATCAAAAGTAAAACATGGCATTCCCTAAACGTTGCCATGCCATGTTCAGCACTGACGAGACAATAGACAGGCGTATTCTCAGGACACACCTGCTTTTAACATCTAGATCAAAAGTGACGACAGTGCCTTTGTAAAAAGCTGCATTGAGTAAGATGTTTCTTTTAAATAAGGAGATCCAAGTCTTGCCATAACACCAAGCTGAAATCAAACAAAAACTTGATGCAGCCAGTGAACGGAACACCCTGGGCAAACTTTGTTTTCACAATTGAAGTCTTTATTTCCCCATTCATCTAAGACATTTTCTCTTTTCTGATAGGATTTGAAGAGAAGGGTTAGTATATTTGGCTGTTTTCTGCTAGTAGCTGTTGTGTCCAGAGCAGGGATTGCCCTCTCTCTGAGGGTTTGTGGCAGGGTTGGTCCAGACTAGAGCCAGATTCAGGCTATTAGCCACCACCCCATCTGTTCCTGTTTCTGCCAGGACTCTCGCTTATCCACCCCTACTTTATTTTCCATCTCATGATGATTCCTCATATAAGATTGAAAAAAAAAAAACACATTTGAAGTAACTATTTGTTAGTTTATTAGTTGGTTTATATATACATTTTTAAATAAATGTTAAAGTACATTACATGATCTTATCAAGTATTGGCCATTCTTTTATTATTATTTAAATTTTCAGTCTATATCAGCAAACAGGTTCCACTTTTAAGCACTTTTTTCAATTTGATGAAAATCAAATAAAGGAAGACGTGCAGCAATTGTAGATGGCATATTTTGATAATATCACTTTGTATACAAATTAATCTTAGTGAACTCTGAACTCAACGTTCACCTGAATACGTTTTGTCTCGTTTTCTACACGGGGATGTGATCTTTCAGTTTTCTTTCTTCCCATTGCTGTCGACTGGAATGGATACTGCAGGTACCTCAGTGCTAACTGGTAGCGCTGGGCTCATCAAGTCTGTCTGGCTGGCACTGATTCCCAGCAACAGTTCTGTGTCCTGGCAGATATATCGTTGTTTCCAGGCCAGCTTCATAGTGGAATATCGACTAGGCTGTGTGATTTATTTTTATAAAACAACAACTTTGTTCATCGTTGCCAAACTTTAAAAATCTATGTCACACTGCTAGAGCTCAGATGCTTCCCAGAAGCTGTACAGAATACAAATAAGCACTATTTGTATTCAGTACAAATGGAATACAATCATTTTCTCTTAAAATGAATAGAAATGACACTAATGCAAAATAAAAATGACTCTGCAACTCATATCAAACAAACTACTTTATGCGACACCAAAAGAGATGTAAAAACCAGTTTTTGAATGGGTAGATTTAGATACAAATGAGGGACAAGTTACAGCAGAATAACAAAACCAATTAACCAGCACCAATATTTTCTGTTTTCTTAGTCACAGAAAATACATGTAAAGGGTTTGATTATATTCAAGCTCTGGGTCTTTAGCTTAAATAGAAACAGGTTGAAGATTTTAAAATTTATCATGTGCTGCTTCCTAGCAGTGTGTCCGGACCATGCAGGTGTACAGTGTCGCTCAAAGAGCATATGCTGCGCGCTTGATTCTCTTCACATGGTGACCAGATGAATAATAAAGCAGCACCGATATACAATCAGGTCACAAAGGTGGAAAATGATGTCACTGGTTATAGATCAAATACTTTATATGTCTACTTTTCAAACTAATTCTGCATGTATTCACTACATTGTTGTGGTTATATTGCCTTCCTCATAATAATTGTGTTAGAATTTCTTTAGTCTCTTAATTTTTTTTTTATTAACAATACACAATAACAAAAGGAATGCCCTTAAACACACACATGAATAAATATAACAATATTTGGGGTTGTAGATATACTAAAAATAATGAGACGCGAAGAACAAAACAAGCAACGTTGTTTTGTTCTTCCATTCTAAGGAGAAAGAAGAAATTATTCTGTTTAGGGCTGTTGTAAATGAATATTTTAGTAATCGAGTAATCTATCGATTATTTTTACGATTAATCGAGTAATCGGATTAAAAATATTTATAAAATAAAATATTAGTAAATCTGGCATCACACCAGTGTTACTATCGGATATCAACATCAGTCCAATTTTTCATATTTAAGCATCCTTAGGGACAAAAAAGTAACTGTTAGCAGTTACAAAAAAGTAACTGTTAGCAGTTACTTTTTTGTAGTTTAGAAAACTAACCTGTAACAATAATCGCTCACTTTCTAAGTTAACCTGAAGAAAAGTAGTACAAAGATCTGAAATTCTATTCAATTTAATAATAAAGAGGCAGGCTCACAAATACCCTTATAAAAATATGTCTATGATCCAGCCTTTAGTTTATGTAGTCATCTTCAGTGAGTTTAATAGATTAATCTTCACCTTACCCCATACCTGTCAAACTTTGGGTTTGAGAATACGGGAAATGTCGACCTGGAGTGGCGGGTTTGGGGTGGGAGTGGGGAAGCTTGCCCTCCAAACTCCCACTGCCTGGGTGGGGGGCAGGAGAACGAACGTAAGATGGGGGTGAAAGGGAGGAAATGGACCAGGGGACAGACGAACCTAAGTCCGGGGACCGGCAGACCAGGGGACGAAAGTAAGAACGAGGGGGGGGAGCAATACAGGATATTTACGGCACCTTCGTTCGTCACACTCAGAAACTCATCTACCAGCCATGTACCGCCACGATACTTTCCGCCACCCGTTTGTTGAGACCGGGGTGATATGAAATTTATTGTGCGGTTCGTCCGTAAAGCTACACTTACACTGTAACCATCAGCTACTCAGCCGCCCGCCGTCTTCAGTCCATCCGCTCACCTGTATCAATACTCCTGCAGCGCTCTTCTCGCCGTTCGCTTTCAACCAGCAAAAGGCTGCCGTACTCCAGGCATCGCGCCAGTCATTTTAAGGATGCCTATTGGTCCCCCAAAAACGATGAAAATCCGGCCATTATCGTTAGTCAATAAAATCCCCACGGGCCGAACTTGAAAATTGGACGTTATACCGCTAACACTTAGCTTTCGTCAAGAACTCAGGCGGAAGTGAGAGCTCCGTGCAACGCAAATAATGTTCCGGCCGGAACACGGTGCGCTAAATAATAAAACATGAAATTAACGAAGCTTCGAGGCAGGTGAATTTTCCTCGAGGAATTGCAATAATCGAGGTACTCAAATCATTCGAGGAATCGTTTCAGCCCTAATTCTGTTCTTGTTCTCGATTTACTGGTCTATCTTTTCCTCCTGCCCTCATCTATAGTTATAGAACCGATATGTTAAAAATGGACTAATATTGGCCAATAACAATGTAAATGGTGACATTATGCATCCCTAGTGATGGGTTCACTGGATGCTTTGAAGACAAAATGTTTCTCAGTCACTACAGATTTGAGAGTAAAAAAAACAAAAAACATCTTGAAACATTTCTGCTAACAGGTTAGACCAGGGGTGGGCAACTCCAGGCCTCCAGGGCCGGTCTCCTGCAACTTTTAGATGTATCTCCACTTCAACACACCTGAGTCAAATAATGAGGTTATTAGCAGGACTCTGGAGAACTTGATTGCACTTAGGAGGTGATTCAACTGTTGGATTCAAGTGTGTTGGAACAGGGAGACGTCCAAGAGTTGCAGGACAGCTCATTGAGGACCAGGATTGCCCACCCCTGGGCTAGACAGACCTCTTGAGTGCATCGTTTGCCCATTCTCTGTTCCATTTTTGGCTGAGTTAAGTTTTCTTCTAAATGTTTGTTATGACAATCACCAGGCTTTGGGTTTGCTTTATATATACATTGTGTCTTAAACATGTAGAACTCTTATTATAAATGAAGAGAATTGACCCCATCTTTGTTTAACAAAGAGATGAAGTTCTGTCAGAGTAAGGGCAGCACTTCTTGATGGCTGTTCAAGCAAGTGCTGAGTTTGGAGGAGACACATTGATTTGTGGGAAGTTTATGTAAATAAACTTCTTATCTATCTAATCCAAAGGGTAGCATCATATATTGGTTAAAGTATTTTAGATTTTGATGCATGAATGTTTCAGTAAATATTATGACAGAACACTCACCATCATTGGTAATAAAATGCATCGATATTATAGTTGTATGGTCTGATTTACAGAAGAAAATAAATAAAATCATGTCTACAAACAGCTTTGGAGAAAAAACCAGGCAACAAGTATTTATTTTATATTGTAAAATGGAAAAGCTGAGTGAGTCAATCTTTTTTTATTTATTTATTTTTTTTCAGCTTTTGCCAAACTCTTATCCATTTTCAGGCATCGCAGTGGCTAATTGTTGAAAAACTCTTCAAAGTATTAAACATTTAGGTCAGCTAAACTGCCTCCTCTTCCAGGTGACCTTGGCAAAAGGAAATATGAAAAATCTGAGTATTTGAATCAGAATATTTAAGTCAATGTCAACTTAATTTAATAAAACACTTAATATAGAAAAAGTGCTATTCAGTGATGATTGAACACAACCAAGAGCAAAAAAACCAACCAAATTACTACTTTATGTAACAATAATAAAAAAAAAAACTGAGGGAGAAATCTGAGCATAAAATAAATACATTTATTATACAAAGAGTGATAAATATAAAAAGATACAGAAAATGAAATGCTGATTCCAGCTTCTGCCAAGTCAAAAGTTTGACCTCGGTGTTATACAGTCAACTAACTGTTGTTAAGGATCCTGCTGATAATATGGGCCAGACAATTAGGAACCTTTAAAACAGCAATAAAATCCTAATCAATCCTGTAGCAGACAGGAAGCGGGTGGAGCGAGTCCAACATGGGGTTTATATGTTCTTACTTCCTGTAAGTTGCCTCATTAAAAAATGACTAATCAATGTTTCTATTCAGAGAATTACAGGAGTCTAAGCATGTGATAAAGGTACGAGCAAAAACCACTGGCAGGACTTTTCAGACTGCTTGAACTTGATTATATATATTTTTTTGTTGTGCTTATTATTATTTGTTACACTTATTAAAAGTTTACATTACTCAAGATTATATTTGAAGCAGGTCTGTTGGTCCTCACTACCACACACTTTGTTTTTACAGCATCCAAAGTTTTAGGAAAGTGTGTTTTTCAAGGAAAGTGTCCAGGTTGACACTACCTTAAAGTGTCTACCTTAAGGTAGAACCTCCTGCTACGGTTATTCGCATCTTCCCCGGTTTGTTTCATTGGTATGCAGGAATTGTATTTAGAAAGCAGATTTCTAGTCTCCAGTAAACAGAAACGGGGGATTACAAGGAGATCAATTTATATATATATATATTTTTATTTATTTTATTTTTTTACTGTTTTGAGGGGGGAAAACGAGGGCATGTTAAATCAGTCGAATCTACAAGAATTAGGAACACCGAAAACATCTTTGCTTGGTAGCTTCTGAGCTTTATCTGAATAATAAATACTGGAACACGGTGTTTCCTGGGGCTGAGAGGGGGAGCTTACAGCATGCTGTCAAATCCACAGAGGCGAGGAGCAAAGCGGCTCTTTACAGCTGTTCCTGTTCCACTGCAGACAGGGGGGCGGAGAGAAGCCTGTGGCCCGGCAGCAGCTGGGCTCTGCTCCGTTATCTGTGGCTCTAATTGTTGTTAATCAGACATTCATAAGCTGAAAGAACTGAAATTAGCCCCAGCTTGTTTTCCTGCTCTCACATGACAGCGGCCCGCGCATAAAACGCATTCCGCTGTCTGTCTTTTATTAGGTTAAGAATAATTATTAAACTTGTCTCAGGATGAAATTTGTTTCACTTCACACTCTCGTTATTTTCACTGCCCGTAACTTCGGACTTTCCTGGTAATAAAATTCGCAGAAGCACATCTGTCCAGAGGTATTAAACTTAGTGTAGATTTATAATGATACTTGACAGCAAAGGAAATAAAGGTAAATGCTTTACCTTTAACCCAACTTAAACCTTAAGCCTGACTTTGTCTTATGATTCTTATTTTCTTTCCCATTTTTCCAGGACGTATACATCAGGCAATGGTGACGTCTATGAATGAGGACTAATGAGAGCGTCACGGTGGAATGGATAGAAAATGGGGACACAAAAGGGAAGGAGGTAAAAGTACCACTTTACCAGCCATTTATTGCCTTTCAGAGTCGGGTCCCCAGCAGCAGGCATGTTGCTGTTGTTACTTTCCATTGCGATGAATATTGCATCCTGAGGCATTCCAGTGCTGCCAGGATTATGCAACTTTCTTGCATGTCCTGAGATCCCACCAGACGTCACCTTCTACATGTAAACCTGCAAATCCTGTTTTTAGTTTTTAAATTACAGATCAATCATTTTTAACTGGAGGGCTGTTCTCTGTTCGTCAAGGAGCTTGTGATGTTTATCGCAGTGAAAACATTTCTAGTGCTTTGAAAAATGTGTTCATTTAAGTGTAATTTCACAACTAACATTTTTATTGTGCTTGTCTTTTGTTTTTCCTCTTTATTTCTCTTTTTTTCATAATCATTTAACTCTTATAAAGAGTTAAATTATATCAATCCATGCAAATAAAGTAGTTGAGTATGTTAGTATTCATGTGTGTGTTCTGTGAAGAGAAGGGTTTGTTATGTCTGTGGAAATGTGTCCAAACACATCAGATGTTTTATTTTTCTAGTGACACGACTCGCACAATCACACTGAGGTCCATTTCTTACATTTGGCTTAGTTTTAATTTTAGTTCTATTTTTGTGTTTTTATGTGTATTGTATTAAAGTAATGTTTTATTGTAAACTGTCAAAAAAATAAAATAATTGGCATGTGCTCGTCTAGGTTAAATATGTACTGTTTTTTTTTTTTTTTTGGTACTATAGATCGACTTGGAGAGTATTTTTGCACTTAATCCAGACGTAGCACCAGATGAGGAGATTGCCCCCAGCCCAGAGACTCCTCCCCCTCCCACACCCACATCTGTGAAAGTCAGCAAAATTGCAAAGGTAAATATTGTAACACCAACTCCAAATAACAAACAAAAAGACAACTTTAGTACAAAATATTCTTATTTTCTGTTAAAATACTCTTTTTGCAGCTTTGTAGTCACTGTTGCAGGGCCTAACAACACTTGTTTGTGGATATCCAAGTGTCATTTGGATAATTTTGTGTAGTCTTGTTTTGGATCATTTTGGAAATACTCCTTTATGTTACAATGCTAAATGAATCAGATTGATGTTTCTTTGAAATCAGAATTAATACAGAAGATCCATTCAGAGCTGAATTAGATGCAAGTTGTTTACTGACTTTAACATTTAAGGCCTTGAAATGCTGTCAGTCATTTGTACCAGGAGCAGAGATGCTGTGTTCTAAACCAATCTGACTCTTGGAGGTCAAAAACAGATTTCCATTATAAAAGCAGAGGATTATTTCCCAGTATCTAATTTATTTATTTTATTTTTTACAGAACCGGCGGACGATAGCACCTACTAAAAATGAAACTCCTTCCAAGGACAACAGAGGTTTACTTCAGACCGTTACACTTCATATATATATAACTAGTGGAAATACTTTACCGCATCTCAAACTGTATTTTAAGGAGTCACAATAAAGTTTTAACTTGTTGTATACATGTATAACTCGTAGCTCAAAATGTTGTCAATTTCAGACCATTTGAAAGTGCAGATGTTGCTTTTTGGGTTTTTTTTTTTTAGTCACAGAATAAGTTTTGGATTGAATCAAGTGATTGGAATAACACATTTTTTTAACACAAGGAGTGTAAATGCATAGATGTATAGATTTATTTTGTGGCTTTTTGCTCTTAGCAATTCCGACTCGGACCAGACCTCTACAGCCTCAGCAGCCGGATCCGGCTCCACCTCCTCCGGTCCAGCAGCCCACTCAGCTTCAGACGCAGCAGCAGCAACAGAACGGTAAACGGACAAAGCAAAACGGTTTTCAATCCAGCACAGCTACGATTTTCTTTTGTTTTCTCTCATTTTGCCAAAAGCACTTAATCACTTCTGCAAATGAAATGTGTTGTATCCATTTATATTTTTTATTTAATCAAAAACGTTAGACGTTTTCTGGTTATTTGACAAAGCTTAATTTTTCATATTTTATCGATCACATTTATCACAGAATCCTCACTTGATGTCCAGAAAGGAGCTTGGACAGTTGTGTATGTATCGCCTGCTTGTCACCCCGGCCCTCAGTGCTTCATGGTGATTCTGTTAGTTTTCCCACTAGAACCTGAGCGCCCTAGACGAGTTACGCTGTGGTGCGGCGATGAAGCAGCACCACCCAATCCGTGCCTCAGTTAAGCTTTCTGGGTATTAGAGAGCAAAACGAGGACATCAGTGCTGCTGTTTGGCTGCGCTGATTTCTGCTGAGTCACACACACACACATGCATATGCATGCATGGAGAAGATGCTTGTGTCGCACTGTTACACTTCAAAAACACAAAATTTTACCAATTATTTTCGGTCTAGTTTCTAGTGCAAATATCTTAGTACAAGTAACTTTTTGTCAAGTAATAGGAGGTTGTTTTAGGTCAATAATTCCTTAATATTGATGAGAAAGTACTGGTCATGTGTGACATAATCTGCCTGTGAAACATGACAATTCTGTCATGGAACTTAAAATAAGCTCCTATATTTTGCTAAAAAGATACTTGGAAGTTACTTTTGTCTTATTTCCAGTGTACTAAGATATTTGCAGTAGAAACTAGACCAAAAAGCTTTGAGATTTAGTGTTTTTGCTAAATCTTAAAGCACTGAACGTGCTCACTGTTTGGACTCAGAGGAAGACTGGACTCCCCTCCTTCGTTTTGCTTCTTTACCCATCAGCCTCTTTTCTATTGGTCTGAATAACTGGGCGATGCGTGGTGCTGCACTCCTCTCCGACTTTATGTCCTGGTTCTGACCCAGCTCATCATCTTCTCACAGATTAAAGCGGATTATTAATCCTCCTGCTCTGATAGTCTAGGTTTGGTGGGACTGGAGCCAGCAGGGGGCCAGCGCAGTATCACTGGGTTTTGTCAGGCTTTGCAGTGGGATGCTTGAGCCAACCAGATAATCACAAACAGTTTCTTTTTTTTGTCAAATCTGAAGTGTTTTTTACTCACATTCCTCTAACATGTATCCTGTAGTTGTTACTAATCCTTTCTGATTGAGTTGAAGCAACACTAATCAGCGGGTGTGATGGGCGTTTTGGGTAACACTCAGGTTGGTCTCTGGTTTATTGAGACAATCGTATTTAGCAGAAGTAATAAAGGAATGGAATAGAAATGAGACATTCTTGTTTCCAGTTCTTTTGTGCCTGATAGAACAGATTAAAGGCAGACATAACAAGAGAAGGCTTTGGACTCTCTAATGGCCTTTTGTTGGCTACGAAGAGAAAGCAGCTAGTGTTTAATGGTGGAAACACAGTGTGCCAGCCACTGCACTACCACTCTTCAGCTTTGTTGTGTAGGGTTTCCCTTTAGGTTTGGGAATACCACCAGTGTGAAACATGTGGTGAATTAAAACAAGGTACTGATGCGTCGTTTTAAAACTGGAGGTGCTGCTGTTTCTTCTTTCCCAATGGCAGCGAGAAGGAAGTCGAACTGCGTGAAGGAGGTGGAGAAACTGCAGGAGAAGAGAGAAAGGCGCCGGCTTCAGCAGCAGGAGCTCAGAGAGAAACGAGCTCAGGTGCAGCAGCGTTCAATCATTTTTTCCTGCAGACAAAAAGGACATTTCATGTATAAAGCTTTTTTGTTTTTTTTTTTAAATTCCTGATCTCCATGTTGTTTTCCAGGAGGTGGATACCACCATCCCCAACTATGAGATCATGTACATGATCCGAGATTTCCGGGCCAGCCTGGATTACCGGCCCCTGACCACTGCTGATGTGGTGAGCAGAAGCCAGAGCTGCTGCTGCTGCTGCTTTTTTGTTTGAAAGTTGCAGGTTGTTGATAACTCATTTAAAATCTTTATCTGTTCCTCTTTGTAGATCGAAGAGCACAGAATATGTGTTTGTGTGAGGAAACGTCCACTCAACAAGAAAGGTAACAACATATTTTAGAGCCAACCAGTCCATTTCTTCCACATTACCATTGCAAACTTCAGTGAGCTTTATTGGAGTTTGATCCAATAAAATCTGCAGACAGGACAACTACTAGCTGTCCACTCATAAAGTCTTTATGGAAAAGTGGGAAGAAGAAGTTGCTGTGGTCAGATGAGACTGAAGTGCAACTTTTTCCCTTCCTGAATCCAAATTAAATCCATAGACTTAGCAGCCGTGTTGGGATGTTCTCATTTTTAATATATATATTTTTTGTGTGTGAAAACCATTATCATCTTATCAATTATTCCCTATTTTGTGTTAATTCCAACAAAACACCCGTAGAAGTGAGAATCTCTGATGGATGTTGATACTTCTGCAAGGCGCCGTTCATGTTGCTGCTTTCTGCTGGCTTCCAGAGCTGACCATGAAGGATCTAGACGTGATCACCATCCCCAGTAAGGACGTGGTGATGGTTCATGAACCCAAGCAGAAAGTGGACCTCACCCGCTACTTAGAGAACCAGACGTTCCGCTTTGACTACGCCTTTGACGACAGCACCAGCAATGAGATGGTGTACAGGTTTGTGAAGAAGTGTGACGTCCAGCTTTTCGTGTGGTTGTGTGTGTCCTAAAAGCTGCTCGCCTTCACTGATGTACACCACGACGTCTCGTCCTGAAGGTTTACTGCCAGACCTTTAGTGGAGACCATTTTTGAGCGCGGCATGGCCACCTGCTTTGCTTATGGTCAGACAGGGCAGCGGTAAAACACACGTGAGTTTGAAACAGCGAGCGCTTGTTCGAAAATGAAACGTTTAGAAGGACTTGGATGGGACATTTAAGTGAGATTTGTTAAAATGTTTACCGTGTTTTAGACTATGGGAGGAGACTTCTCTGGGAAGAACCAAGACTGCTCTAAAGGAATTTACGCATTAGCAGGTAAACATGAGGCATCTTTAAGCACTCGTTTTAATCTTTTAATTGATTGAATGAAACAAACTTGGATTGTTTTGACAAAGAACGGATTTAAATGTCGCGTTTCCTTTTGCGCAGCCCGAGATGTCTTCCAAATGCTGAAGAAAGCCAACTACAAGAAGTTGGATCTACAAGTTTATGCAACCTTTTTTGAAATCTACAGTGGAAAAGTAAGAGCTGTCTAACGGTTTGCTGGACCGTCCGCTGTCCTGCACTGCCCAAAGCTGACTGTTGCGTTTGTATCTCCAGGTGTTTGACCTCCTGAATCGTAAAGCTAAGTTGAGGGTGCTGGAGGACGGGAAGCAACAGGTGCAGGTGGTGGGGCTCCAGGAGAAGGAAGTCAAGTGCACAGAAGACGTCCTAAAACTTATTGAAGTGGGAAACAGCTGCAGGTAGAGCTGGGCTGGGTTGTCAGAGGTGGAGGCTGATGCATTATGGTCTGTTAAAGGCTCCTGCAGTAAATGCATACATACTCGGGTTTACAACCACAAACATCAATGCGTTTTTATTGGAGTTTAGTTTAAAGAGCAACATAATCATAATTATGAAGTGGAAGAAATGTTTTAAGTTGTTTTTTCAAGTAAAAATCTGAAAGTGTGGAGTCAATACGTATTCACACCACCTTACATTGATACTTTCAGAAGTTAACTGACTAGGAGTTGTAGGAGACGAAGAGTTAGAGCAGGGTCATGTGATAAAATGACACCCAAAGCTTTCTATCCACAGCTCTGTTTAACCCAACATCTGAAAATGAAAAAAAACAAAACATCGGGACATGGCTTTACACGTGAAAGATTAATCAGCGAAGCAGCCAATAGAAACTCTGGACATTGGAGAATCAGTTGGCAGGACGACTATAAGCTGTAACTCTTCAAATCTGGATTTTATGGAAGAGAAGGCAAGAAGGCGGCCAGCACTGAAACGGCCATAAACCTGTAGATACTATTGTGAAAACATGGCAGTGGCAGCATGATGCTGCAGTGAAAAAGACACGGCAAAACACTTTTTAGAGTTTTTGACAATTTAGCAAACTATGCTTTATTTTCTAACTTACAGTTATGCACCACTATACTGGTTTATCCCAATAAAACACATTGAGCTTCTTGGTTGTAACAAACCTGACCTGAAACTTGAAGGGGCAACATTTCCTTGATCCTTTCTCGGTTTGTTTCCTAGCAGCTGATCTGATGATTATCCCTAAACTTTTCTTCCCGTTTCCTCCTAGAACATCTGGGCAGACGTCGGCCAACGCTCACTCATCGCGGAGCCACGCCGTATTCCAGATCATCCTTCGAAGGAAGGGGAAGATGCACGGGAAGTTCTCGCTCATCGACCTCGCAGGGAACGAGAGAGGCGCCGACACATCGAGTGCCGACCGGCAGACTCGTCTGGAGGGAGCCGAGATAAACAAAAGCCTGCTGGCCCTCAAGGTCCGTGGCCTGTGTGACCGTGATGCAGTCATGCGTGAAATATGTTGAAAGGCTCATGCAGTTTGTTTGTTTTTTTCCCGAACGGTATTCTTCTCGCCACATTTCTTCTCATCGTTTTCGTTTTGTTTCAGGAGTGCATCCGAGCTCTTGGCCGTAACAAACCGCACACTCCTTTCAGAGCCAGTAAGCTCACCCAGGTCCTCAGAGACTCCTTCATCGGGGAGAACTCTCGCACATGCATGGTCAGCTCATCATCTGCAGAGGAAGTCTGTGTCCATGTTGGCCGTTCTCTATAATCCCCGTTAATCTAAATGTACCGTATTGCCGCAGATTGCAACAATCTCTCCTGGAATGACGTCCTGTGAAAACACGCTCAACACACTGCGCTACGCCAACAGGTGGGGGGATTTTAGCCTGATTAGCACTTCTACCCTCTTTACATAGTCCAGACTGCCGGTGTGTTTTCTATGGTCGGTTTGATCTGCAACTCTCTCTCTTACTCCTCTCCTTTCCTGCTTTCTCTCCTTCCTTCCTTTCCGCCTCCCTCGCTCTGCTCCTTCGGGCGCCGCCACTCAGAGTGAAGGAGTTTGGGATTAGTCCGTCAGACATCCCCTTCTCCCAGGGCGGTCAGGGGAGTCGCCCTGACCACTCGCCCACCAATACCTTTGAGTTCGATGACTTTGCTGCGACCTCTCCCAGCAGGTCAAATACCGCACGCTCCTCCTCCCAATAAAATCACAACTCCTCATCTGTCGCTTCATCAGCCCATCACTTTTTTTTCCCCCTTCCATTTACGTTTGCACTTTCACTATTATTTCCAACCAGTGATTTCTGAACGTCATCACATTCATCTGGTCTTTTGGTTTTTGTTCAGTGTTGTCAGTAGTTGTGACATCTGCATGGCTTGCTGAAAGCTGTGAAGTCAGAATGAAAACGTGGGTCAAAGCTTCACCGTTAGCCGTTGGTAATGCAGCCAGGATGAGCTTTTTGTTTGAGCCAGCTCTCAGCAGATAATCCTGCTCTCAGTCCTGATTAATTAACTGGGTACTTATCGGTCAGGGACATGGCAGTAGTCCCTCATTACCTCCATGACTCCTCGTTGGACTCTTATTAGCTTTCAAACTCTTGTTATGAAGACTGAGACTTTATATATATGTACATATATATATATATATATATACCAAAAGTTTGGACACACTTTCTCATTGAATTCAATGAGAAAGTGTGTCCAAACATTTGGTCTGTACTGTATATATATATATATATATATATATTGTTGCATGGCTTTGCTGCTGTAATAACCCTGTAATAATAAGCAAATAATAAATGCTTTCAACCCATAATTATCTCCATAAACCACATGAAACAGAAGCTGACCTCAGAGCAGAACTGGACCTGATGAGTTGTCTGTTTTTGCTCCAGGGTGAAGGAGCTCACAGTTGACCCCAACCAGGTGATGGAGGGAGGAAGACCCAACATCCACGCCGTCAACCAGCTGGACATTTTGGACGAGGAGTGGCTGAGCATCTCTCCGCAGAGAGACGACCTCAAACTGCTCTGTGAGCAGAATGTAAGTCCTGCAGGGAAGATCAGAGCGGCAGCAAAGACGATGCGAATTCTCTAGGTTTCACTTATGAAACAAACTCGACGTGTTCAGCTTCTAGACGGCCTGAGAAGTTGCACGAACATTTCTGAAAATGGAATTTCCTAAATTATTTGTTGTCGCACCAAACGGTCCTACAGCACCTAAACTGTCATGTTTGTTCCATGTTGTCAGGTTAAAACCACAAACTCCAGTCTAATTTGGTTTGTTTTAGGTGATAAACCAACACAAAAGTCGTATACATTTGTGAAAGGGAATTAGATTAGTTTTTGTTTTAAATGAGAGATGAAGGTTTTTAGGTTGAACTGCAAGGTTAAGTTACTGAAATATCTCCATCTTTGGAAATTTCACAGAGAACTGTTCGATATAACCGTAAACCTAAAAAGTAGCTAACAGGTCAGGGAGTTAGAAGTTTCAGCAAGCTGAGGTTTTCAGATTGAGCTTTGTTGAATTTAAACTGTCATCCAAAAAGGATTAAGTGGCCTTCAACCTAAACTGACAGTAACCATGGGAAAACTGCACATCCGCCTGAACACAGTGACACATGGTGGTGGCAGCATCATTCTGTGGTACAATGGAGTGGTTTAGATCAAAACAAACACATTATGCCAAATTAAAATCTCTGGCAACAAATTGACAGTTACAGTCCGAGCTGTTGCTGGTGGATAATCCTCATCCGGTATGACTGAGCATGGGCAAATATTGAGACACAACAACCGGCCTCCATTTAAAGCTTCGTCTTATGAAATCCTAAAAAGATACATTGTAGATGATGGTTGTAATCTGGCAAAATGGGAATAAGTTTAAGGGGAGTCGGTATTATTTGTGATGACTAATTTTAATGTTTTCATATGTAATTGTTAATGATGCTTTAATGTCCCAGGAGGAAGAGGTTTCTCCGCAGCTCTTCACGTTCCATGAAGCCGTTTCCCAGTTGGTTGAGATGGAGGAGCAGGTTCTGGAGGACCACAGAGCGGTCTTCCAGGTGAAAGCAAGAACAAACAATCTGATTCAGCTGATCATGTTTTGGTCCCTCACTTAAAAACGCTCCCGAGACTGAGCCGTGTGTCTCTGCCTGGGGTCAGGAATCCATCCGGTGGCTGGAGGACGAGAAGGTGCTGCTGGAGATGACCGAGGAGGTGGACTACGACGTGGAGTCTTACGCCACACAGCTGGAGCAGATCCTCGACCAGAAAATAGATATCCTCACCGAGCTCAGAGGTGTGACTGCAGCATGAACACTGAAGGGGGGAAGAAGAGGGGAAAAAAGAAAAAAGCTGACTCAAGTTGTCTTCTTTTTTTTTCTCCTCTGAAAACAGACAAAGTGAAGTCATTCCGCTCTACACTCCAGGAGGAAGAGCAAGCCAGTAAGCAGATCAACCCCAAGAGACCGCGAGCTCTGTAGAGGCAGAGGATGCTTAGGTGGCGCGTTCAGAAGCAGCACCACTAGATGTTTGGCACAACTCTGGCTGTCTCCAGCAGCTGCGAAAACAAATAAAAGGACTATTTAACACAGCAACAGGCTCAACAAACTGTATCTGTCTCCTAACAGGACTGACCGCTCTTACTCGGTTTAGATATTTCAGGAAGGGAATCGTTTTTCCTTCCGTTTTAGATGTTTGTTTTTTTCCATGAAGAATGTTTAGTTTCCTTCTGTGTACTTAAATTATTTTTTTTTTCTTTTATACTTCTTTATACTTTTAGCTAAATTCTTTTGACTGGATATATGAAGAAATTCTAATCGAACTCGGAAGTTTTAACACAAAACCAGCGTTTCTGGTTCTGGCTGACATGTCTGCATGCTGCGCTCTATGCTCGCTTATCTATCCTCTGCTTAACAGTCCTTGGTTCGCATTGTGACGTCGTATGTTATTGTACGTGATCTCTTCTGTTTAACTGGGTTTTTAGCGGTTGAGGAGAAATCTTGAAGCTCTCGTTTGTCTTCGTTTCCTCCGAGGTTTTTAACTGTAGCTTGCATCGCTCTGTCTGTGCCATGTTGTCCTAATACGTGGCGACGGCTGCCTCTGACATTTTCCACCCATTTACCTGTGTTTACAAAAAGGAACTAAGATGAACTGTTAATAAATGTATAGTGAAGACCACTGACCTACCACTGGTTCGTGTTTCTCAGAGTTTGCACTGGATGTAATGCTGGATGGAAAAAAAAAAAAGAGAGAGAAAATCCTGTTTCATTTGAATGACTTTTCTGTGACATGTTCTCCAAATAAACTGAGCAACTTCCATTTTATTAAAAAGGACCCTCTGAAACGTGGTCTCTGCTGCACAACATCCTATTTGGTCTTGGTACATTTTTATTATATTTTTGCCAAAGCTGCATGAGAAAATGAAACACATTTTATGGCAAATTATAATAAAAACATTTTTGCATCTAAACTCATTCGGGTGCCTGATTTCCAACTCTTTCAACGGAATTAATACTTTTACATGTCGACTTTTGTTCGGAAATGGAACTGGTGAGTCCAAACTTTACGGCATTCTAGTCATGACTCTTTCGCCCCCTACTGTCCATTTTACGTATTCGCTGCCAAATATTTGCGAATACCATCTATATGGGATCTTATCAGTTTTCTAGGTTAGGCAACTAATTACTAGGTGTGAATGTGGCTCAGTCAGAGAGAGATCTTTCAATTGGAAGGTTGTAGGTTTGATTCGAGTTCCCCCTCAATGGTACCCCTGAGCAAGGCACTTATAACCCAGAGTTGCTTACCAATCTGCATATGTGTAGGTTTGACTGGGTGAAAGTAGCTGTAGTTTGAAGCGTTTTAAAACCTGCTCTGTAGAAATATCTGCCGCAAACTCGCATTGAACTTTTTATGCTTTAAAATGGTCAAAATATCTACTTAAAATCTCCAGAAATGTGTCTACAAAAGTATTTTTGGATGTTTTTGTTTTTGAATGATTGGATGATTTACAGGATAAAATCGTTTTGAACCTCTATTCTAATTTTGGTATTTTAACATAAAAAAAATTATATTTTCTATATTGTACTTTCACTTTTCTATATTTATCCAGATAATCGACAGAACCTGTGTGTTTGATCCTTGTCTTCTTTAAAATAATACAACTCCTTGCATGTAATATTTTCTGGGAGCATAAAAAACCCTAGTTTGTTTAAAAAAAATGATGGGTGCAGATTTTATTTTAAAAACTTCACACTGAGGAAAATGAGGAAGGTGATGCTTATGGTTTCCATAACACTCTACGAATTGCAATCAGCCAAACACACTCACACACTTCCTTCAAAATAACAAAAAGGAACCTATGCATCTTTATACATGATTTTAATGGTGCTCAATATGAGCTGTTTGACTACATTATGTTTTTATCCAAACATTCACAATCCTATGGCAAATTCAGTCATCTGCCAAGAGTTTGGATGAGTCAGACTATTTCCATCTCCATTTATAGTTCTGTCTCAGCTCTTCATGAAAAGTGGATTCCTGCAGAGTTGAACGCGTGTAGCAGCCTGAGGATAAAAGAAAAACAAAAAAACAACAGAATTTAAAGATGAATCTTGGATCACGTACTTAAAAAGAAAAATCCAGTGCAGATTTGGATCATGCAGCTTACACCATGAAGTCATCGATATCCATGGACCTGGCCCTCTTCTCGTTGAAATCCGCCTCCTGCAGAACGCTCTCGATCTTCTTGCTGATGCTGAAGTCAGCTGGGACTTCCTGTTAAGATGGAGGAAAGACTTTTGAACCGGATAAATGAATGAAGCCAGATCTTTACTCGTTTTTTTTTTTTTTTACTCACCATGTTGTGTAATGAGCAGTGGATTCTGTAGTTCTTCTCTAGCAGCTGTTCCACTGCGGTAGACCTGGTAAATGAAAACGCCTGTTAGATCCTCCACTTCGGCCGACCAGCTCAGGTTTTCTGCTTAAAGCAGGTTGTCACTTACTTAAAAGCTGCACTGAGGGTTTTGTTCTTACGTACGAAGGCGATTCTCACCAGACCGTCCCACTCCTGTTACATTAAGAAGAAATGGCTTGCATTCATGACCAATGTCTTTTTCCTTAAGGACCAACCAGAGGCAGTAGGAGCTCACCTGGAAATTAACAGGAGGAGGAGGATTTTTCGGCTCAATCCTGACGACACTCGACTCAACTTTCGGCGGCGGACGGAAGTTATTTTTCCCCACCTGGGAGGATCGACAGATTCTTCCAACATTGCATACATTGAATAACTGAAAAGCGTCGCCAGTGATCTGAAGAGTTTCCTAGCTGACCTTCATGAGGTGATCCACACGCGCCAGCAGCTGTGTGTTGATGGACAGCCTGCAGTACAGCTTGTCTCCAGGTTGGGCAACCAGTCGCATCGCAAACTCTCTCTGGAACATCAGAACAGCACATCTGCAAAAAACAACACAAAGAGGAACCTTAACACTCGGCGTGGACTAGACAGCTGCATCTCAGCGAGTTTCCAGTCATCCTGACCTGAAGAACGGTCGGTGAAGCAGCAGCTTGAAGACGAACGGTGAAGAAATCTGCACAAGCGAGTAAGAAAAGTTACACTGAGATAAGAATAAGGAAATCTGGATCTTAAGCAGGAAATAAAGCATTTACCTGATAAGGCAAGTTAGCGACACAAACATCGAAGAAAGGGAGATCTGTTTTTAAGACGTCGCCGACTAATATCTGAAGTTTGTTCTGCAAAGGCCTGTCAAAGGAAACAAAGCTTCACTTTTGTCTCCTAATGGTCATGAATCTGACGACTTCTACTCTACACAGAGTAGACTTCCGCACAGACTGCCGTCCTCACTCACGTGCACTGCACTCTTTTCTGGAGTTCAGCCACCAGTCTGCAGTCCAACTCACAGGCCACCACCTGCACAAGGAGGAAATCAGAGTAGGAATTTTATGGGCATGACATCATAAACAGAATCACAACATAAAACCTTTTGCACGTCGGTCAAATTTGTTGAGTGCATAACTAATAGTTCCACCATTGACAGTTTCACACCTGAGCTCTCCTTAAAGGCTTAAAAACCTTGTGTAGTGGGTCAATGTCTTTGCAGTTGTGAAATACATTGGATGATGAACTGCTTTTTCCCCACTCCATTCTGCTTTAAACTTCTCCACGACTTTTTATCTGACCCGTCTGCTGTGTTCCTCTGTCTTCTTGATGTCGTTTGTTCACTAATACTCTCCAACAAACCTCAGAGGCCTTCACAGAACAGCTGGAGTTATGCCGAGGTTATATATAGATTTTAAAGATGAATATACTGACAGTCTGGAATCGCTATCGACAGCAACAGCTTTACAGAACTAAAAAAAAAAACCCCCCGTAGTTTTAGTTGTGTATACGGCACATAAACGTGCACTGCTGTATTTGATATCTGATTCATTTTACACATTCCTAGTCCGAACGGAGTGGGAAAAAACTCTCGAGATGCTCACCTTCTTTGCTTTCTCCAGCAGTTTCACCGTCATGTTACCCGTACCGGGTCCAACCTCCAGAACCACGTCCGTTGGCCTGAGAGCAGCCTGAAAAATAAGTTGCATTATAAATCACCTCCAATCAATTACAAAAGAAGCATGTTTATGAAGACAGTTGAGTAGATCCATTTGCTTTAGGTTCAAACATTGGGATAGGGACACAGTGCTACTAAATTTAGTCGCTATCAAAATCAGAATAATCTCATGGTTGAATAATGTACAGACATGTATGTCTAAAAAATAATTCAAATATGGTGGAAATTTTCAAAGGTTTCCTGGCAAATGGTTACATTGACTGGACTTCAGAAAACACAGTGGACAAACACCAGGAGATGACATGGCAACCTGAATCCATCACCGACCACGGAAACATCACACTGGATTTCAACCAACATTATGTCCCTTTCAACTCTTCCTTTATTTTCATCTAAACATAAGACTTTGGACGACTGAACAATTGTCCAGTTCTATTTCTTTTTAGCCCAAGTAAGACACCAGTAGCCGATTCGTTGTGCTTAGTGGATCTTGATGCGCCCACTCCAGCCTTAGCGGACTTCTTCTGAAGATCCCCTAAACTCTTGAATGGATTCTTTGAAGCTTCTTTAGGTCAGTCGTTTTTGACAAGGTGAAGTCAGACAAAGGGGGGCATCAAGGAAATCATAAACTGACTTTCAATATGTCCTAAAATACCCGAATTCACACAAGTACTCTTTTATAAGTCAGTTTTTAATATCCTTTGCCTCAGCCTAAGTTTTGCCTTCAATATTCAGATTTAGACAGACTTGTGGCTTCAGTTCATTTTGCTCAGCAGCTAAAACACCCAACAGTAGAAGTGTGTGGTTTCCTTCCACCAGGCTGCTGTGACACTCATACCTTCTCAATTATCCCGTTGACGATCAACGGATTCTTCAAGATGTGCTGACCAATGCCAGTGTTGAACATGATCCCTGCAACAGACACCAAATATTTATTTCAATGTGGGCTCATTAAGGACTCATCTGCCACACCAGGGTGTTTACACGATTACTGACTCAAACTGTCAGAGGTCTCAGTCAGTTTTAAGGTGACTGACAGATGGATATAAGGATGCACAGACTGACAGGTGAATGAAGGGAAGGACAAACTGCCCATTGGATGGATGATGTGTGAATAGAGAGATTTATAGATGGACAGAAAGACTATTACACATACAAATAGACAGAAAAATAAACGGAGCCAAGGATGTACAGGTGGACAGGTTAAATGAAGTATAATAGATGGACACGCTTAGAGAATGCAGGACAAAATAAAAGATGCTCAAACATCCATGTGAACCTGGTTTGAGCAATTTAACTTCAGTACCCTCAGACATTGAGAAATCTGAGCTTTAAAACTGTCAAATGACAAATTTCAGCTCCGTGATCAGATGTGACTGAGTGTCCTCACAACATGACTGAACCCCTAAACTAAGAACTCGGCATCCAAACATTAGGTAACATTTCAGTTCATTCGGGCATTCATTATGATCATGTAAATATCACAATTAAAGTTCTGGAAAGGAACCACCGTGCCATATGTTGGTGTCCTTCAATAAACTGACACGAATCTGTCCTGTACTGACATAACCCCTATACTGGTCAACAGCTGACAGACCACTGTTTGCTAACATGCACAAGCTAACAAGCTACTGCTCGGACAAACCTACCTTGGCTTTTAACATCTTGGTGCTGCCTGCTCTTCTTCTCCGCTTTAACCTTTGGCATTTCCTTCTTTAACTCTATTCAAAGAGCTTTAAAAATGTTTCCTGTGTGTTTTTTTAATCCAAATGTCTAAATACTGAGTGAATTTAAACACTCAGGCCACACGTGTCTTCCTTTCTTCTTCTTCTATGACAGAATAGCTAAAAGTCCCGAAGCTCCTTGCTGCCCTCTAGTGGGAGCTAGTGTACACTGTTTAAAAAACAAGGAAACCAAACGGGGTTTGACACATTTTTATTAAATAACACAATACTAAAAACATACAATTGAGATAAATTAACGTTTGCTCTAGTCAGAGATAGGAAAGTCCTCCAACGTCATTACAATTTCACGGAGGTTGGGCTCATCCAGCCAGTTAACTTTACACGCCAACAGGATGCCCTGAGGAAAGAAACAGATTTATAAACTAGATGTTAATGTTACTAATGAGCTGTTCAGTGATTTTTGTGTGTGTGTGTAACTTACCCTGAGGACATTCTGTGCCATTATGATCATCTTCTTATAAGTCTCCACGTTCACTTGGCCTTTCTCCAGCACCGCTTTGTACTTTTCTGAGTCTGGCTGCTCTTTGTTGGACAATAACTCCTGCGTCTCTTTCATTTTTTCATGTGTGAGTCGTTTAATCTCTACACACACACACACACACACACAAATATAAATGTAATTTAAAGTAAGCTATCAGCAACATAAACAAAACCTGCCAGAGAACTTTAGATAAAATTTTAAGTCATTGGTAATTATGCAAAACTTCAAATGAACCTCTTACACGGGTACAATGCTGCAAATAATTGAACCTGTGAAAAACCACAGTTTGTAAAGACTGGCTGACCAAATGGACAAACATAGGAATAAGCAAATGATTGAATAAACAAATTAATAAATGATGAATGAATGAATGAATGGATGGATGGGTGAATGCCACAACATACCCAGTCTCTCCTTCTGTATTTCTGTAATTTCATCTTGCAGATTTCTGGTCTCCTATTGAAAAGCATGAAAAACTGAGATATGAAATTCATTTTTTCAGGAAGTCTTTGCCACCAAACTGCTATGAAATAAGCCAGAACTTACTATCTGGAGCCGTTTTATCTGCGAACACAGAGCCATGCAGCGAGCACTCACAGCCTTCAGGTCTCTAAGAAAAGCAGATGTACGTTACAAACAAAAACATCTGGGGAAAAAAAAATTAAACAGTGGAGATTTCGTCAAGTTATGAAGGTACTTGCGTTGCATCTGGATCCGTCTGCTTCATTTTTTCTCCTATAGCGTTCCACATCTGGATTCTGAGGAACAAAACGAAAACAAGTCGTCTTCAGAGGTTTGCCTACAATTTAAAGCTGGACGCTGGAAGATTAGTCTCACCTGTGCAGAGCCAGGGTGCTGTTGAAATGGACCGTCTTCACATGTTCAAGCTCCGAGACGCAGTCTGGCCTGAAATGTTGGCAGTCTTTAGTTTCCTCCTAATGTTGCATCTGATTTAACTACCAGACCCAAACAAAAGAGGCTTTTTTTAAAATACTCACAGCTCTCTTTCTGCCTGAGAAGTGCTGCAGGGCCGCTTGCTTTTTCCTACGATGGTAAGTTTCAAATCAGCTCTTTGTGAACTTGACAACATAGCAATTCAATAAAACAGAAAAATGTCTCGTCGTATACCTGCGTTGAGCTGCACAGTCATCTCAAAACACTGGTTCGCCATCTGCTGCTTGATTCTGAAATTATTAGAATAGATCAGCAAGGTTTGAATTGAGTAAAATGTTGAAATGTTCGGTAAGAAGAGGATACAAACCTCAGCATGTCTGCTGGTGAGGTGTCTTCTTGTGCTGGGTAATCCTCAGCAGCCGGACCCTCATTCTGCCCCACAGTCTCCACCGTCTGATCTAAACTGGTGTTGTCCATGTGCGGGATGTCAAACCAGCACTAATCCCAAAGACTGATAAAAAAAAAAAATCACCTGGATTTAAATCAGAGAATAGATTTTAAATATATTTCTAGTAGAATCGGCTAGTAAACTACAAACCAGGTTGTAATTTTTAGTAGGATAATGATGCGGGGCAAATCTGTCAACGCAGAAACAAACCTCAGCCATGACCAACTCAGTATGTACACTGTAAAACATTTCAGCTGCATTTAGTTGTGTCTACTACTTTCCACTCTTTAAGTCACATAAATTTAGCGAGTTTTAGATTTTGAACCTAAATGTGTGAGTTTGAGAAAGATAAACTTGTAAGAGTAAGTCGTGTTCACTTTTTATTAATTTTGTCAAGAGTTGAATAAACTACAGTTTTTAGGTTGGCACTTTAAAAAAATCGAAAGAACAAGAAATGGAGTGGGAACTATTTACCAGGGTGCTTAGCGGCATGTTTTTATATCCTGTGTTGCACCGTGAGATTGAACTACGTCGCATTGATATGATTCTTGTGTGAATTAAGGTATATTTTAATGCAATTGAGTTTGCAAAGCTTGATGATAATGTCCTGTTCCTGTTTATTTGCAAAGAACTAATAAAAATCTTTAAGAAATTGTCCTGTTCACACTAAATGTTTTACAGCGTACAGAAAGCTTATCTACAAAATCTATTTTACACACAATTTACCACTGGTTAAAAAGTAGGGTTGGAGCTACGTATGTCACTAATATCCTTTAAATAAAACAGACTAGTACATCATGAAATGTTTGCATGTAAAAATCCTCGAGAAATGTTCTGTTAGACATAAAAATGGGGAACTATTCCCCGATATCTGAATATGACACCATCATTACTACGATTAATTATTGTTACTTTAGCTTACATATCTCACCTTAACTTTACAAGTATCCCGAGTTGACGTTAAAACAGAGTGCAAATCTCACTCCGGCTTCACAATATGCCAAGCTATTATATTACAACTTAGGAATTAATAAGGTTTTACTGAAGTTATTTTAAGAATTTAATTACATAAAATTAAAAAACGCTTTAAGGGAGTGCTTGCTAGCTATAAATAGTTTATCTTAGTTACTAACACATGCTCTTGTCCGTCACAAATTCGCAGTTAAAATGTCGCGGATTCTGTTTGCATGATGTCCCCTTCAAGGTCCGTCGGATATATGAACAATTCAACACTTTTAACTATATCCTCAAACAATTTCTGCCCCGAGTTTTTATTCGGTGCTTATGATTATAACATCATTCGTTTTATTTGCAATAATGCAAAAAATTTCGGAGGTCTCCTTTTTCATATTTGTTACTTAATTCTAAAATTCCCGTGCTCATTTAAAGCAGCTTGCTGTTTGAATCCCGCCAGGAAGTGAGTGTTGTTTTGTTTGGTTTCTGATGAGTCTCGAGCAAATCCTAGAGCGCCCTCTCCAGGCTATCTAGGACAGAGTACAGATTTCCTCATCTCCACACTCAAAACACTTCATCACACCTAAGCTGGCATAATCCATATAATAACCCTGATTGTGTTTAACACGGAAAGAGATATCTAAGCACCTGAGTTTAGAATCCAAGTACATAAACACTTGAACGTGTTTAAGTTTGGAATCCCTGCAACCCAAACTGACAGTCCTGAACCCACGTCATACGAGAAGCTAATGCAATATTTCCGTGGCCCACTTTGTCTCCAACTGCCAACAGCACCTGCTCCACAGAGGCATTCAGCTGTGGCATCACTCTCATTCTGTGTCCCTGCAGAGAAAAACACAACCAGTCACAAACAAACACTATTATTTAAGCCAAACCACCAAAAATACCAATCTCTAACAATTTAAACGTTAAAAGGAACATAAATAAGAGAAAGTAATCATAAATGTTAGTCCCAATAACACTAAACCCCCCCGCATGAAGTGCAATAGAAAGGTAGAAAGAAAGAAAAATAAAGCCTTTAAATGTAGACCACACTGTTTAGATTTAAAAAAATGAAAATGGAGGATCATTTGTCCCTCCACTTCACACTAATACATCTCTTTATATTAGTCCATCACATAAAACATCAGTAAAATACATAGAGGTTCAAAACTGGAACATGACAAAATGTAAAAGACGAAGAAGAGAAAATGCAAAACATAAAACAATGTCAGAATTAAAGGCTGGAGAGATAAGAACACATGTTGTAAAATTAACCCAAATCTAGGGTTAATGATTCTATCTTTTTGACATAGAAACATTTTCATATAGTTCAAAGAAATGATGTTAACATGACTACATAAAATAGCTGCACCAGTTGGTAACACTGTTGCCTTGCAGCAAGCAAGGTTCTGGGTTCGCTTCCTGGCCTGGGGTCTTTCTACATGGAGTTTGCATGTTCTCCCTGTGCATGCGTGGGTTCTGTCCTGTCCGTCTCTGTGTTGCCCTGCAATGGACTGGCGACCTGTCCAGGGTGACCCCGCCTCTCGCCCGTTGACAACTGGAGATAGGCACCAGTGCCCCTCCCAACCCCAATGGGATAAAGGTGTAAGAAAGTGGATGGATACATAAAATATACATGGAGTTTGCATGTATTTTTAGTACATAAAATACTACAGATACTAATATTACTTGATTAGACTAGTAATCAAGTCTAAGGGGCAATTCTTGTTAACAAGAATGCAGAAAAAGAGAAAGCTTAACAAATAACAAACAGTTTTATTAATAAAAATTATTTTAAATTAATTTTTTAAATTGTATTTCTTTGGAGAGTAACCGAAGAACTTTCTCTTAATGTTTTATGACTCACAGTGTTGTTCCCACCCCAGTTAGGGAATATGATCTGCAAATCCAATCCAGGACGTCAGCGCGTCTACGTGCACTGGATACGTCGAGAATCCATTGTTGCGTTCAAATGCTTCCTATAGAAGCCGTCTTTAATTTTAAGACGTATACTGTCACTCAGATTCGTTGACTATAGCAACATAAATAGAACAGATGTATTGTTTTTTATAAGAAATCGATAGAAAACTACTAACTTCTGGCTTGGTATTGTATATGAACGACCATTTTTTTAAAAGTCAAGTCGTTCATTCCGGAGAGCACTTTAATGCAGCATCATTCTGTGCAAATAATGAGGAATAACTCTGGACTCGCTGTCAGTTTGGAGAAGATGCTGGCCTTTCAGTTTGGCAAACCCATTCATCCCACTCATGCATGTCCTCGGCGTGGTGTTTCTGAACGATGTGCCCTTCTGTTTCAGCTCCCCGCTGGCGCTTTGTGATAAGGAGGGAGGTCTGGAGCCGAGGGACTGAGGATAACGGGACGCAGCTCGGAGGCTGCGGCGGCTCTAACGTTGGACTGGTGGTAAACACAAATACACTGCCGCCTGCTGTTGCCGTGTGTCCGTGTATGGAGCTAAAAACAAGGCTAGCGGCTGCAGGAGGCTGAAACTAGGCAGGAAGACATCCGAGTTAGAGGCAGGTGGGCCAGAGATGGGAAATGACACCGCGCTGCTCCGAATCCATCCGCCCAAACGAAGGAGGGTAGCCCCGCAGGAAAACAAGTATCCCCGGAGAGAAACGGTTCATTTTGTTTCAGCGCTGTGATGCTCTCCGTTTAACTGCGCTCCGGGTTTTCCGCAGTTTCTGGAAGTCTGCTTTTAATTACTCGGCAGAAATGTCCTTCACTATGGAGGATAATTTAGAGTCGGGATGGGTAGCAGTCCGCCCCAACGCGTTTGAGGAAAAGGAGAAGCACAAATTTGTTTTTATCGTCGCCTGGAATGAGGTGGAGGGGAAATTTGCCATTACGTGTCACGATAGGACCGGTTCAGAGGAGAAGCTTCGGCAGGGATCCTCTGGCGGAACTGGCCAGCCTGGATGGGAACAAAACAAGATGGCCTGAAAGTCCCACCAGGGATAAAGTGTCTCGGAGTCCAAGTAAAGGATGCAACCCTAAAACCAAGTCCGTCATAGCGACTAAACCGAGTCCAGTTAAGATTCAGACGGATGCAGAGATGCTGGGAGAGGACGAGCTGTCCCCTTCATTGGACTCTCTGGAGCTGCAGGAGCTGGACAGCCTGAGCAGAGAGGACTGCAGCTGGGCAGGACTCTTCTCCTTCCAGGACCTGCGGGCGATCCACCTGCAGCTCTGCTCCGTGAACTCCGTCCTGGAGCCCTGCCTGCCGGAGTTTCCGGAGGAGCCAGCCGGGATGTGGACGGTCCTGTTCGGCCCGCCGGGGGTGTCTGAGACCAAAATGGACGAGCTGTGCCACGGCTTACAGGTGTACCTCGGCCACTGCGCTCGATACGTGCGGGTGGAAGATCCTGTCGCAGGTTCTGTTCACGGAGAACGACGACCCAGATGAGTACTATGAGAGTCTGAGTGAGCTGAGGCAGTCCGGATATGAAGAGGCTGTCAACCGGGCAACGAAACATCTGCAGGAGGTGAAAAAGTGTTTTTACTCTAAATCTAACTGTATGCGACACATGACCAAAAATATCCATCCATCCATTCATTTTCTGTTCACCCTTGTCCCTAATGGGGTCGGGAGGGTTGCTGGTGCCTAGCTCCAGCTACGTTCCAGGCGAGAGGCAGGGTACACCCTGGACAGGTCGCCAGTCTGTCGCAGGGCAACACAGAGACATACAGGACAAACAACCATGCACACACGCACACCTAGGGAGAATTTAAAAAGGCCAATTAACCTGACAGTCATGTTTTTGGACTGTGGGAGGAAGCCGGAGTACCCAGAGAGAACATGCGAACTCCACGCAGAAAGACCCCGGCCGGGAATCGAACCCAGGACCTTCTTGCTGCAAGGCAACAGTGCTACCAACTGCGCCACTGTGCAGCCCTGACCAAAAAAAAAAATATATATATATATATATATATATATATATATATATATATATATATATATATATATATATATATATATATATATATATATATATATATATATATATATAAAATTAACATGTCTCATTTCATATCCATCTGCTTTAGGGTTTTATATTGAAATATATGTATATATAAATATATTTATATTATGTTTTTAAAAAGTGAGATGGGCAGTGGCGTCACAGTGGTCCTACCCGGTTCTGTGGGTTTACCCACTAAGGCAATCATGTCAGTCAAGTATAAGATTATATATTTTTTATCATTATGGAAGATCCAGTCATAACACCTTTTTTAGCAGTCTCCAATGAAATAAACGATTGATCATAAAAATAACACACGCATTAAAGTTAGTTTGTGTACATATGGTCTAGAAAGGTACTTCTAATACTAAGAAGTACCACCGTACTGTTAGACATTATAATGTCGATACTGAACTCATTTTAAAAAATGTAACTATTGACACCACATTACTTGGTGCATTGTATTTGAACTCAGAAGTCGACATTTTGTTAATTCAAGCTGGAAAGTTGAACTGAAAGTTGGAAATATGAGTGTGAAAGTTGGTTTCTTACCTTCCCCAATCTCAAAATCAAACATGGCTACCCTGGAGTTTAAATTAGTGAGTGCTTTGGTTTAAAAAAAAAAAAAAGTTTATTTGCTCTACTAACAATTTGTGTCTGAAATTTGGTGCACACATTTCTGTTCTGCCTTTATTTAGTGAACAAGTTGGTACACACTGTTTGGAAGTACAAAGTGCAATGATAAAAGCACAGTGTTACCAGTTTCTATTTCTTGTAGTAATTAACCGATTTTGGAGCATATCAGTCAGGAAAACCCACTGGTTTTTAAACCAGCTCTTCCCACGTCCTATTTCTGGTATTTCAGTTCAGACAAGGATTCTCAAAAGTGTTTCCAATACACAGTTTTTCGAGTACCTTCCAATGAAGGGCAGTGTACTTGAACAGGCCTTCTGGCTGTTTGAGCTTATTACCCACACATCATAAGTAGCTACTTTTTTCTAGCTTGCCTTGCACTGATACCAGACCTCCTTCAGAATACCACCAAATGTAGCTCATGTCATTCCAGCAGTATTGTCTCCAAGCTCTGCTCAGGTATGCCCAGTGTCTTGACTCCAAAATTTGAAACTACTGATCCAGAAGAATAAAAGAGAACCAAACTGATTAAAGCCCAACAAGAAAGATTATAATTACAAGAACAGTATAAGTTTGAGCTAAATACAGTAAAGTATATGAGATTTAGAATATACCTAACAAAAAGTGCCAGATTCACAGTGCTAGTGGATTGCGCGAGTCAGCTGGACAGTCAGTAAGGGGAGATTTAGTAAAACTGGGCTGCACCTGTAAGCATGTCGACTTTGAGATATTGCGCTCTCAGCGTGGCTGCTGCTGGCTGCTTACACAGCTGACAGAGTCAATAGCATCCACATACACAAACCCATGAACCACACACACCACACTTAAACAGAGAGGCACAATTAGTCCATTTCACTTTTCAGAATTAGCTTTTTGAAATAAAGTAGAGTCGTCTTCGGTGATGGAACGTCTGATGCTACTCTTTCATTTAATAGCAGCATTTACAGTGATTGCAGTGTCCTGATCTAGATGATGGTTGACATGGTCAGCAATCATCCACAACATGAAGACCACTGACAGGTAAAGTGAGGGACATTAATAATCTCTGGAAAGCACCACGCTCTGCTTTAAGATCCTGGGTGTCTCTATGACTTTACTTCAGTAACTTAAGTATTGTTGCTGACTCAATCCTACCTATGACAAGCTGCACACCCTGGTGGCCCCCTGAATAACCGCTCACCAATAGCTTGCTCAGTATGAAAACGGGTCCAAGCATCTGTCGCGTAAAACCTGAACGACTGTAGATCAGATTCTGATAAAGAATCTCTGCAATATGTGGTGGAACGAGTCTGAAATGTGCACATGAACCCAAAGGCGGTTCTGCTAATATCATATTACCAGGTAACATAGAGGTTGCTGGTTATTATGAAATTATATGTGGTGTTCATGTTGTGCCGTTAAGTCCCCATGTGATTATCATCACACAAAAAAAAAGATTGCAAAGAAAGAGTTATAAAAAGTGGACTTAGGTCTTGTAAATAATAATTGAACATGATTCAGTACATTTTGTGTAGGCAATTGTAACTTGTCAATCAGCTGTGTTGATTTTAAGCTTGTGTATTTAGCCTCTGTAGCCGCAGTCCACTTCTGATTCTACCCAAACCTCTTGAGTGGGTTTTTACCAGGCTGTACTTAACCCTATTGGTTGTGTATCTTTTTAGTCAGTTTTTCATTCCACTCATCTTGTTAATAACTACTGTCGGAAACGGCACTCCTTAATAACCAGCATGTTTAGTAATTGTCACTTACCCTCAAAGTCTGCTGGACTGCTGTGATCACTACATTTTTGTAAAAAAAAAATCTGACATAATAATCATTTTTTTGTTCTGATATAATAAAATTTTCTCCAAAATTGTAATGATCAAAAATAACAGATATAACGTCTGAGAATAGAATTTATCTCTGTTTTTTTAAATAGAGATGAGGTAAACTTTTAAAAATTATTTAAATAACTTTTCATTTATATTTTAGATCATTGAGATGCAGCTGTATGATTGCTATTATGGTTTCTTTCTGCTCCTATGAACTTTTATAAATTGTGTGGTAATATCTGTGATAAGTTATAAAAATGATCAGAAATGATAAAATATAAAAAATTGTCTTATATTGTTTAACATGGATCTTTAACACTGACTAAAACCTTGCACTAAATAAAGATGTCATGTTCCTGACTCTTGATTCTAACTGTGCTGCAGACAAAATACAAACTCCTGACCTGCTCAAGTTACATCCCAGCAGCAGCTGCTGATTGATTAGCTGCTCTTAATATAAACAGACATTATATTTATGCACACTGGCTTTCATTTTGTCTCTCTAATCAATGGAGGTAGGTTAATGCATTCTTGAGTGGTGGAGCCAGAACAACATGTCCTCAGAGAGATAAGGTGAGAGTGATATTAATGTTTCCGTTATTTATTTCACAGCATTGCAGTTCTTCTCCTTGTGTGACTTCCTTGTGTCGTGTAGCTGTTGCTAGAGAAAAGTGCATATTTATGAAAGTATGCTAATGTGCTCATCAAGGGCATTTTCTTTCTGCTCTACTTTTGGCATCGAAAAAGAGTCTGAGTCGCATTAAGATACGATCCACGTCATTTCACCCAGTCAACTTAGACACAGTTACGTAGAAAAATAATAACAAAAACAACAACAACAAAAAAAACAGATAAAGCAGCAGATTTAGCCAGTCATTGACTCACAGGTTGTGATTAGGTCGTCAGTCCCCTGCAACTCATCCACACAGTACAGCTGGTCGCTGTGTAGCCGGGTTTCACACATACACACTGGATTATTGATCCTCTCACTCCATTTGAGGGCCAAGTTAATGGCTGTTTTAGTGTTGCTGGTAACCAGCAGGCCTGTTCAGCCTTACAAATGTGTGTGTGCATTGATCTTTTTTTTCCCCAGCAGCTCCAGATATGACTTTTGCTTATTTAGCCTTTTACTCTGTATTAAAAGACTTCTATTATTTACAGCTACAGAGAAGCTTCACAGTGAAGTTAAAGTCTATTCAATTAGAGCCGACTGTCCTTTGAATATGTTATATAGTTATTCTTCCTGCACACAGTTGATCATGGGATTTGGAAAAAAGTGCTACAAGCCTGACCAAATGACATTATAAACTGAATTTTGCTGCGTTGCCGCAATATGGATAAACAGACTTAAGCTGAATAGAACTTGCAACTACACTACGTTATATTTATGTTTGCCCTCCATGCCCGCCATTCAGTCGAAAGGCACTTAAATCAAGCCAAAACACCTGGCTGTTAACATGTAATGGAGACATAAACTTTAACAACTACAGCAAAGATAAAATCCAGAAGTAAATTTAGCCAACAGCTACCTAACATTTGCAGAATAAAGGGTTTCCTATCACGACAGTTATCCATTTTCTCAGACCAAGAAAATGGATCACGTTCCACCAGTCCTCTAAACACTGCACTGACTTTTTCTTTGTAAAGGACAGAATTTAAGATATTATATATTATATTTGTTCTCTAAGGACTTGAATGGTCTTTTATCTGAATGCATGTCAAAGTTGCTGGTCAGACAGGAAACATGCAGACCCACTCATGTCATCAGAGACCCGTTCACTCTCTGAACGGGTCTCTGATGAACTAAACAATGGGAGGTTGTTTGCATCACAGAAGCATTACTGTTTACCCATGAAGGTCAAAGAGTACTTTATCATTCCTGTCATGTCTTAGCTCTTCAATTTAATGAAATTTAGTCATTTAATCAATGGTTTTAAGGTTTGTGATTATGTCTCATAATTTGATGTTTCCATCTATTGTTCAGTTCGTGGAAGGTGATTTATTCTAAATCTCTGTTGAAGTTTTCATGTAAAGCACTTTGAATTACCCATTGTATGTCTGGTACTGTACAAGTAGCGCACATAGTTACTAATGAGTAAAACACTGTTTTTGATGCAGCTGCTTGAGAAGCACAAATCCATGGACAGCATGGTGGAGCTGCTGGAGTTATATGAGGAAGAAGACCAGGCCTACGGAGGTCTGCTGGACGCTTCCACACAGCTGTACCAGTACCTGCTGCAACCCTTCAGGGACATGAGGGAACTAGCAATGCTACGCAGACAGCAGATAAAGGTAGACTTTAACAACTGGAATCCTGTTCACTTATTTACTCATTTACTTTTGAAGCTTTTCTACTTTCAAAAGTTGCAACCCAATTTAATCTCAAAGTGGCGATGAGAAGAAATGCTAAAAACAAAGCTAGTGTGGTCCAGAATGTGTTGAGACACTGTGTTGTGTACATGTAAAGCTGGCTAAATGTAGATGGGCCTGATTTGACTGCATCGCTGTGGTTTTCAGCAGGCATTGATGTGAAAAGGTCATCAAAAACAATTGACGGTCACAGGAAGTTCTCATGTTTCTTAAAATAATTTGAGTTTTTTTGTACATTTATTAAAAATAGAAAACCAAGAAATCCCAAAATCCCAAACCATCAATGTTTTTGTTATGATTTATATGACTAGAAGTACAAAAAAAAAAAGAAAATGGCAATAAATAAATGTTTTTCAATATTGATGTCACAAATAAAATCTGGAAAGTTTTATGTTCAAACGTTTTCAAGCCCCCTCCCGAGTCATTGTAGCTGTTACAGCTGCTGGTCTTTTTTTTTTTTTTTTTTTTGGTATGTATCTACTAGCATTTTACATCCAGAGGCAAAAGGTTTTGCTTCTTCTTCTTTGCAGAACAGTTGAAGCTCCAACAGATTTTATGTGTCAGTTTCCAAGTTTTGGCCCAGATGTTCAATTGGATTTGGGTCTGGACTTTGACTGGGCTAACCCTTTCCATTGTAGTTTTGGCTGTATGTTTAGTGTTGTTGTTTTGATGTTGTTCTGCAATGGACCCTCTTAAGTTTTCTTCCAGGATTTGTGTTGCACTTCACATCTACTATGACCAACTTTCTTTTCCCTTCAGTCATCTGCAAAGCTTTCCTACAGCATCATACTACCACTACCTTGAGTCACTGTGGAGATGACATTATCCAGGCTGCAGTACAATGTTAGTTTTGCATGTTGACCAGCGTTAACTGACCAGAGCAGTTTATTGCATGTATTTGCTTTGTAACCTATATGACTTCTGAAGGCTTTCTTTCAAACAAAGGGATTTTTCTTGCCACTCTTCCCTGCTTGCTGCCTGAATTGTGTCCTTCTTGCTTGTCCTGTCAGTTTAGATAAGCTTTAGCAGCACTGCTTAGAGATGACATACTTTCCATTTACAGACAATGGACTAAACTGTGCTCTGCTGAGATGTTCAAACCTGGACATGTTTTATAATCTAACATTGTCTTAAACTTGATCTGTGGCCAATTTGTTGCTGTTTGTTCCCTAAAGATTGCTAACAAATCTCTGCTGGACTTCACTGTACAACTGACCTTGTACTAAGAAGTAAATATGCACATATGAACCCTATAAATTGATTAAACTCTGAGAGCTTAAGAGTTTTATTTAGGAATGACATATAAAGGGCTTTGAATGCATAGGTTATTTGTCAAAAACTGAGAACCATGCATCATTTTCTTTCCAGGTCAGAACTACACACTATCTTGTGTTGGCCGTTCATGCAAAATCTCACTAATATGCGTAGAGGTTTGTGGTCGTATTCTTCTTCAAGTCATGTCTTTCACTCCCACGTCACACTTTTGTAGACATAACATTCAATTTATACTACAACATCAATAAATCATCCATCCATTCTGCAACATTGCTTTGAGGTTAGTCCATTTTTGCTCTGTATTAGGAAAAGTAACAGGATGTGGCTTCAGTGACGTGCAGTCAGCTGGAGTGGCTCTCTAGTTTCTTATAGTCTCAGAGAAACATAAATAAATCATGTGTTGTGTGGTCCTATAGGCTTACTGCAGGTTCAGCTTTATGCTGACAGGGTAACATCAGCAAAAAAGTGTCAGAAATGAAAAGACGGCGAGCAAAGTTAAGCTTCCAGTTAAGGTGTTGTTTATTTCCTGAACTCCAGCACCTTAGAAGGATATAGTGCAGTTTTTTTGTAGTCATATTTGAGAATTTTAACATATTTAATTCATATGAAGGATTGTTTCATTCAAGATGAAAAAAAAGATTCTCACAACAGACTTTTGATGAGCATTCATGTAGATGGCCAAAAATAAAATTCAGCTGTGCATTTGTCCTTACATAGGAAACACTTTTTTACTAGTGAGCTGTTTTTACTGAGCAACGCTCGTCCTTTCTACCTCCTTGCTGTTACAGAAACTCTTTGTTGTTTCACTGCGGTGCATTAAGTGAGCACTGCAGTGAACAGATCTTTACAAAGGTCACAAAATACGAAGGTCCCACCGAGATTTGAACTCGGATCGCTGGATTCAGAGTCCAGAGTGCTAACCATTACACCATGGAACCCCTTCTGGGGGAGGGGTAGGTTTGAGTGAGCATCGTACTGCTGCGTGTATTTATATCCTGCAGAGTGTGTGAGCATGTTTAGGCTTTTACTGAAACACCTTTTTGGAGCATGTCCTTTTACATTTCAATTACTGTACAGGCGACATAAACTGTATGCTAACTCTCAATTGAATATTTCTACCTTGTGGCTAAAGTTAAGCCCAAAATTATTCATACTGTTGGCTTGAATTGGACAGACAATCTGTCAAGGGAGATAAAGATTTGGACGATGACAGGGAGACGTTCCAACAACCAAAACCTGGAGCTCATCTAGAGTGTTAAAAATACTACTTATTGGTAAAATGTAAGATACATTTTAAGTTTTCTAAGTTGATGCTTTACTTGTTTGCATAGTTATAGCATTATAAATGGTAAATATTAGCCTCTTTTTGTGTTCCTTTAAGAAAATAGACCAACTCTGCAAACCTAAAATGCGCTAATGGTGAAGGAGGGGAATGACCAGCAGCTGCTATAATCTCGCTCACGTGTAGCCATGTAGCTTAGTACAAGAAATATAAGCAATACATCAATACCAGCTCCTAATTTTGAAGCTGCTAATTCTTTATATTGCTTTTTGTAATTTGTCTTTTGGAAATGTACACAGGTGTGTAATATCTAAAGACATTCCTGCAGATTGCTCAAATGCCAGTAGATCTGAAGTGGGACAGATTTAATATGTGACCCTGACATTAATACTTGTGATAAATGTGGTAATATCCTTCTGTTAAATAAATGTGCATTTCACTTTCCTGTATTCTAAGTGTTACTATTCAGAGATGTGTTAATATTGGCGGTGTTAGGCTGAGAAAAGCCTAGCAGCAACTTATAAGGCTTTACTTATGAAAAAGTTAGCAGAAGCAAAAACTTTGAATAAAATTTTTAAATTTTGTTCAAAATGTTGTGGTTGAACTGAAGAGACTGGTGGTCTTAGAAACACCAAAGCTCTGCAGAAACCCTTAATGATTATTATCAACAATATCCACAAATGTTTATCTTTAGAGCCTTTTAAGAGATTGAAAGGGAAATGATAAAACTATTTTATGAAACCAACTCATCGCAGTCCGGGTGGATTTTGAATAAAATCAAGAGGCGGTGGAAACTTTTTGTTTACGAAAACAGGAAAACCTAATGGCTTCATAAAACCTAATGGATTCATTTCAAATTGAATTTTTTTGTACTCAAATGTCCAAACTGGGATGAATGTGACTCGATTGAGCTAATCTCCCTCTGGTGTTGAAAAAACTTCTATTAAAGCAGATTTTTCTTTTTAAATAAATTTTTTGTTTTACCTTTACAGATGCATAACTTGAATGTCAGTTTTAAGCTATTGGACTGTTACCATTGTTATCATTGAACTGCGTTTTTCACTCAGTTTTGTTCCCCAAAGGCAAATTTGACTGTTTTAATTGTGCTATTGATATATTTCTTTACTTCTTGTGATTATAATACATATTCAATTTCAGGTAATATTTTTAATATGAGTCCTATAGTATAGAGCTTTATCTTTTATCTACACAGTCAAAAAATTATTTTTGAAAAATATCTTAACATGCATTTCTACCAGCTTAATGTTAGATTTTTTTTTTTTTCACTAAATACATCTTTGAATCTTTCACTGAGGGGGATAAATATGTTGAACCTCTTTCATCAGATTTCCATGGACAATGACTATTTGGGTCCCAGGCGGATTGAGGCACTAAAGAAGGAGGACACTGACTGGCAGAAGAAAGCTCAAGAGGCAGTCCTCAACATCCAGGAGTTCACTGTAAAATACTTTGAGATCACTGCCAGAGCCCAGAAAGGTAATACACCCTCACTGTTGCTGATAGTGTCCTGCCAAACGCCGCAGAGCAGTTGAGATTTTGTTGCCTCATATGAGTCACACTCAGCTAATGGGGTTCTTGGTAACGAGGCGTTTCAAGCAGACATACAGTGAGAAGAATCAGGAGGAGACTTGTTGATCCAGTCTGTATTTGTGAGAGCCCACACCTCCATTCACATATTTTCTGTATTATCTGAGTCTCTGTATTTTAAATATTCTTTAAGATGGAGGCTTCGACTGCAAGAAGAAAATAATTACCAAATGTGGCCAATAGATGTCTCTCTTTGGTTAAGCATGAAACACTTCTAAGACATTATTTACTCTAGTAATAAAAGCTGTCTGACTCATCTGCTTACTGGCTTCATTCACATAAGCATCATGTTAAATTCTTTAAAAGTTTCTGTCCTATCTTGGTTTCCTTTTTCTGTGCAGGAGTTTATGAGAGAATGAAGGTGGATCAGCGGAAATTTGGGAAATCCTCTTGGACGGCGGCAGTGGAGCGCATGGAGAGGCTGCGCTACTCTGTGGCCAAGGAAACCCTGCAGCTTCAGAGGGCCCGGGAGATCTGTCTGGAGCAGAGGAAGCACACACTTCGAGAGGAGGTGTGCTGCACTCAGCTCCTCGTGAGACGAAATGGCTTCATCAAGACATGTTGTCGACTTTTAAAATTCTTGTGATTGTTCGTCCGTCTCCTCAGATGCAGAGCCTGTGTAGCAGTGAGGATGCGATGGCCCTCTTGGACCACATGGAGACACGATACTATGAGCTTCAGCTCCAGCTGTATGACATTCAGGCTGAGATACTGCAGTGTGAGGAGCTGCTGCTCACTGCACAACTAGACAGCATCCGCAGACAGATGGCAGGTATGATTACTAGATTTGTTTTTTTGAACTTGTGAAACAAGATTTAATTACCAGCTAATGTGCTGACAGAAAGTCAGAAAAACTTTTCTAATGAGTCAAATATAAAACTTGTTTTTTTTCCCTTAACAGTTTGTATTTCACCACAAAATGACTAAGATGAGCCACATATTTCAAATCCTGAAACATTGAAATATTCAATTTACATAAAAAGTTTAAATTCTTTGTTATGATACTTGAAGATTAGCCCAGGTGGACCGCATGTCAATCTATGATGAATAGTATTAATGATGGCAATAATAATGATAAAAGTTTAAGAGGTATTCAAAAATAACAGTTCAGTATTCGAGTTTTAATGATTGTGGAACTAGATTATTTTCCCTTCTTTTACCCACATTAGTAAACAAAGAATTATTTTAAAACTCTGAAATAAGTTTGGTTTTATTTTGTTCTAAACTTTAAAAAATTGGGAAGTATAGAACTGAATGGAGATTTTGTTAATGAATAAATTAACACATTCAGGCATAGCCAATGCCTGGATAGATTATTCAACAATACATCAACTTGAAAATGATCATCTTTAATGCTTAGAAATATTAAAATCAGACTGGACATATTTGACCATGAGAAATATTTTATACCCTTACATTTTTTTCACATCTTGTTATGCTATAAACTCAAATTTCCTTCTTGTGTTGGTCTTTCACCTGAAACGTGTGAGTTACTTACCTACATCAAAGTGGTCTACAGGTACAATGAAACAAAACGGACGAAATATTTAGTAAAACACATTTCTTTTCTGTCCAGATATGACTATGCCTGTGCTGTATGTGTGTGCTTCCAGAGCGTCAGGATGAGGTTGTCTATTATGACACCTTTGAAAGTGCAGACGATATAACGCAGAATGATACTGGAGAGAAAGAAGAGCTGCGCAGACTTCAGGTCAGCGCTCGACAGCTGGAAGCCAGAAGGGGGCGCATCACTACCAAGCGCTCCTATCTGCGCAACAAAAAGGTGTGTGTTCCTGAAACTCTCTTTTTTTTAATTCATGAAGTGAACCTTGAACTCTACATCTGTTAGCTTAAGTCGGCTTCCACTATGCGGCTTTTATTCAAACCAACATAATTTATGTTTTAAATTGTAGAAAATGAAGAATGACTCAATCAGGTTTTACATTATTTGTGTAAACGTTTTAATTTGGTCCAGTTTATTGCCGTCTTTCTGCAGGAAATCTGTGTATCCAACCACACCCAGAAACAGCAGAGACGCCACACCATCCTGAAGGACACATTCTCCCACCCTGTCTTACAGGTACAAACTCTCTTAGAGTTATTTAACACTTTTAGAGCAAACAATTTGGTCAGCTGCTAATTATCCACAAATGTTTGTAATTTGAGTCTCTCTGTGTTTTGTTGTGCTGTTCAAATGAGCTAATATGCATCTAAAATTTTATCTGGGTCCCAAATAATCACAAAAATCAACAACAAGAAACAGTTTTTTTGTTTGTTTAAATTATTGTCCACGTTTTCTTTTGCGAGTAAACTCATATTTTCTTGTGAAGTGCAATATGTTTCTAAACTCTAGAGTGTTAATTAATCCTGATTTCAGTATTTACCAAAATGACTATGTGTTTTTCCACAGCCAGGAAGCCCAAATATCCAGTTTGATTTCCTCCTTTTAAGGCTAGTTGATGTTTAAGGAACACATCTCACTCAGGTTTACAGGTTTCTGACAGGTCAAGGTGAAGCCACAGTTAGTTTTCTCCACAGTGCAAAGCTTTGTTGGAGCCAGGGACTGAAGAATACACAAAAAACAGATCTATATAATACCCGTGTTTGTAATTGTAGAAAGATTTGAACAAATTATGAAATTATTTTTCTGAATTGTAAAACACATTGTCTACATTATCAGTAGCCCATACATTTTCTAATCCTCAAAATGTCCCAGCTTGGAAATGAGGAGGAGGAAGATGAGGAGCTGAAGAACAGCAGAGTAAGTCAGGAGAGGCAACGGACTCTGGACAGACTGCGCTCCTTCAAACAGGTACTTACACCTTCATTTACAGGCTGCTTTTTATCGGATTTAGTATCTTTCTTACTGTGCTCTACCTGCTTGCTGCTCTGCCCAGCGGTACCCGGGCCAGGTGATTCTGAAGTCTACTCGTCTCCGAGCGTCCCACAGCAGACGAAGGGAGCGAGGCAGAGCCACCGAGCTGAGCAGCGTTAGCGGGAGGGACGAGTGCGTGGACTCGGTCAGCGTCCAGACTCAGGACCAGCCGCTGTGCCTGAGCACCGGCGTGCAGACGGACCCCAGCGCCACCCTCACCACTCAGCCCGTTGCGACTCTGACGGCGCCCGTTCCTCCTCTGCCCGTCACCAGCCCCGCAGATTCCTCCTGCTCCCCCTGCTCCCTCTCCTCTCTGCTGGCGTCCCCCATCTCCCCTCCTCCACCGCCGCCCCCGCCGCCTCCACCACCAACGAAGGAGGAGTTCTCTCCATCCGGCAGCATGGGTCAATATCGCCAAATCGCTGAAGGGAGGAGCGTGGAGGAGGAGCTCATGCTGTCACCACTCGGTCCGTTCATCCCTCGCTTTTTTGACAGCAGCCAGCTGGTGAGCGCACGCAAGAACCTGAGGAAGACTCCAGAGTTTGACTCCCACAACAGAAGAGGTAATGGTTAAATTGGAGTCTGAAAGCTCTTTATGTTTAACTAAGCATGATTACCAATCATATTTATGTCTGTAATACAGGAATATCTAATAACACCATACGAAATTTCTTTTCTTGATTTCCAGCTGTGAGTGATCATTAATTATTTATATTAGGACTAGATGCGTTTTTTTAGCATCTCATTTTAGCGATTTGTGCCAAATAAAACAGGACACTTTCTGTATTTTCCATACAGGATGTAGATCTTTGAGATTTCCAAACAACATTTCCGAATCCAGCATGTTTCATTCCAGTCCGAGGCTGAAAACTCTAAGAAGGATAAAACAGATTCATTTTGCTTGTTCCTGGTTGTTGCGCTCACTTGCTCTCTTTCTGCCTGAATCAGCTGCAGGCATGTCTGAACTTAGCAAAATTGTCAACTCCAAAAAGTATTGTTATGGAAAAGTTGGTAGGTTTTACATATGTTCAATGATTGGGAAAAGAAAATATGTTTGAGTTTCCCGCCGTCTGATCTCTGGTCAGTGCGAGTCAAGCGTAACATTTTCTGCATCGGGTCACCAAGTTCACTAATCAGCCATGTTGTGTCTTTTCTGCCGTCAGTGAGCTCACCTATGGACGAAGTGCTTGCATCACTAAAGAGAGGAAGCTTCCACCTGAAGAAGGTCGACCAGCGCTCTCTGCCTCCTGTCAAGGGCGACGATGACCCCAATAGCATCCTGGCTCAGATACGCAAGGGGGTCAAACTCAGACGCGTCCCCTCGAAGGACAGAAAAGACCAGGGAGAGCTCCCTGCATCCACCGATCCGCTGACCAGGAGCATCCATGAGGCGCTGCGCCGCATCAAGGAGGCGTCGCCAGAGTCTGACTCAGACGATGACGGACTGACAGCCCCTGATTGGGAAAACTAGGGTTCAGATAAGGCGGCCACAGAAAACTGCACACAGACAACACTCAGACTGTTCTGCACTGTAGAGTTCAGCGGCGTACTGTAAACACACACGTTCACTCATCACCTGGTGATTAAGCCAACCCCAGGGTCACAGGCCTTATCACCATATGCTCCAGAGGCCTACGATCAGCTTTACTTTGGATTTTTACACAACATGACGGAGAGATGGTCTTGTTTTTATGGTTTTTACCTGTCTAATCACTCTGAACGGTTGCCATGTTTATTTTTTCATGTTTCTATCACTTGTACTGTCAGAGGTCTGCACTTAACACTGGTCACCAACCCACTGAACTGACTGCTGGCGGACTGACATGCTTTGTATGGGAAGTTCACAGAACTGAGAGAGCTTTTATTGCTGTACTCATCCAGGGAGCTTCATGAACGAGAGACAGTGAGTGCAGGAAAAAATATGTTAGGAGTGCGCAGGGTAATCTGGGGGCTTTGTAGGAGATTTAAAAAATGAATACATGATTAGACAAAGACTCAGACTGGGATTACTGGATTTACTGTCCAGATTGGAAACCATTACACCATCAAACATCACTCTGTTTTTTGTTTTTGGACACTCTAAAAACTGCTGGGTGAAAATCATCTTATTTTGCTAAACCGGTCCTGGGTTATGGGTTAGTCGCAACATACTGGTTTAGGATTAATAGGGCTATGAATGTTGCTACCAAAGAGCGGATTGAAAAGAATAAACAATAAACTAGATTACTAAACAATTTAAGTCTGAATAAAAAGGACTTTGGCGGTTCTTCCACAACCGGCAAATCTTGCAGGCTCATGTCCGCGCTGGTGCCTGTCAACAATAAAAAAGCCAACCCCATAATGTCAAAGGACACTTGATCGACAATCAGTTCAGTTTGGATAACCAAATCTATACTCAGTACATAAAATGTTTCCTTTGTATTATATCTACCATATTATATCCCCTGCTAAATACTCAGGAATACAGTTTATCTCAAGTAAACAAGCTCTCTGGCGTAACGTTTTACTGACTAAGGCGTAACAAATAGTTGGTGTCAAGGATCTCTTCCACTGTTACTTTCTGGGTTAAAAGCTAAAGCTGCTTCCCTATGTGAGTGGAAGTTATCAACACAACCCACTGACATTAACATTATTATACAGCATAAATCATGCATTCACCATCTTGCCATTTCTTACTTTATTCTGCGGAAGAGACTCAGGGACGTTTGTTCAGGTCGTACAAGAAATACAGTGAGGCTCCTTCTAATCTCTTCTCTAACCAAGCGGACTGGGTCACATGTTTGGTTAAAAACTATCCAGATTCCATCCCAACAGCACAAACTCATCATCCGGGGGTATATCAGCAACCGCTTCGGCTGAGCCTCGTTCTCTGCTGTGGGAATGTCAGGCTGTTCAACTACTGCTGCTGCTTTCGTAATTAAAATGCTTTTGTTGGCGACACCAGATTTTCCTCTAGTATTCCTCTCTGGACTCCTCACCAGTGAGTTTTACTGTTCCCTGGTCTCGGATCTGAGGCTGTTAACTTTAAGAAGAAGACGACTGAAGGTGCTGGTTACAGCTGAAGATGACGAGGGTCCTGATTAGTGGATGTGTTCTCTGTGTTGAGAAGTGAACATTTCTGCTGGTGATTCCCAAACTGTGTGTGGGATTGTAGAAGCTGATCTAGTTACACGACTTCCAGTGACGGATGTTCAGTGGGAGGCCAGATTGCCCCACCGTGGGCTCATGATTTATGCTCTTCCTCCTGCTTTCTTATTCATTTACTCTCTGGTCCTTCATCACATCTTCTCTTCCCTCTCACTTTGTAGGCAGTAGCACAAAGACAGGGGGTTATTACTCTTAGACGTGAGAATATACACACGCACACACAGACATCTATTTCACAGCCAATATGTATAAAGATATTTCAGCAGCGACTTGAGGTATATGTTTCTCAGAGACAGTTTCAACCCTTTTATGTCCGATAAAAGTTTTCTGGTTTAAATAAACGCTGAGGCATATATCGCATCTTTAGTAGTTTAAAAACACCAAGCAGCTTTAATCAGACCCCAATATGTGCAACATGATCACTCAGACGCCGAGCAGCACAATAAGACTCACAAATGTGAATTCACAAACGGAAGCTCAAACACTGAAATAACTCCATTTTGCACTGTGTTGAACAGCTCTGATGCAACGTATTATACTTTGTCTTTTAAAATTCATTCATTCATAAATTCAGATAATAGTAAAAAAAAGTAGCCCAAGTTATTCAGGACTTTTCTGGATACGTTGCCAGTGTGTTGAGTCCATTTTTTATTTATCACTGTTATTTTATTTATTCCAGCTTAATTGTTGAGGCTCGAAATCTTTTGAGACGCCAATACTGTCTCCAAAGTGTTGTCACTTTGGAGACAGTATTGGCTGTACACTACACCATTAATAAAATTGGTGTAGTGTACAGCCTTGTCTCTGGACATTAGTCATCCCAGCCCTGAATGAGTGAAGCTGTTCTAGCCCTTCATCTGGAGGGTCCTTCACTAAGATACTTTGTTTTTCCATCAGTCTCTCACCTGTGGAGCCAATTAGATGCATGTTACATATGGCACCATCTGTTCCTGTTACTTTCCTGGCAAAGCAAACTTGAAGAACTGCTGCATCTCTGTTTTAGCTGTGAATACTATGTTCTTCCACCCTTATCATGTAGCATGAGACAAAGCTCTAATCCCTGTCCTGAATCTTTATCCTTAGCTTCAGTTAAATCTTACCAGGCTTAATAATGGCAGCATATATTTTCCCCATGTGAGTGTTAATGTTTAGGTTGCTCTTTAGCTGTGGAGAAAGTTGCCCCAGAAGGCGTCAGCGTCCCTAACTTGCCTCAACTAATGTTCCCGTCACTTACCTTCACCCGTAACTAACCTTAAAACTGCTTCTTTATCAGCAGACTGTTTTTTCTTTTGCTGAAATTGTTTCCAGCCAAATTGTTTCGTGATTGCTTTTCTTACGAATATTTTCCGTAAGCACTTGTTATCCATGCGGGCTGCGTATCCTTTGTTGTTCCTTTGAGACGATGTGCAATATAACAATATGGAAGAAAAAAAGGGATGAAAAAAAAAAATTGTACGGTTGATAATTAGATTGATTGTCTTAAACAATGACTTAGTAAATCTATCGGTTGCTTTTACACCTTATGAAGTGTTCACAAATTGATCCAAATGTACCTTTTTGCCTTTTTTTTGTTGTTGTGTCATTTTTATGTTTTCAAGTCTTTTTTATTCTTATTTCACATCTTCACCCTTGCATTGGAATAAATCCTTGTAAAGAAGCAGAGATGGTCTCGAATCATTCACTGAGCCTTGCATAAATATCCATGCTCCCTTAAATTGTTCATATTTTGGAACAATTCAATGAATGCATTCTTTAATTGAAGAACATTTTAATGTACTCTGTCTGATTGACAAACCCAAAGTAGTGCAGAACTGTGAAGTGGAAGGAAAAGTCAGCCTGGCTGTCAACATCATTTGCATATAAAAACCTCTGTCATTTACTAAACACATTGCACCTTCATGTAATGTAGTATAAATCCAGTTCTTCTGTGTAGGCCTGGGAAAAAGACGTAACATTGCACATGACAAACTACTCACACATGGTGGACGCTAGCATCATGCTGTGGAGATGCTTTTCTTGATCAGGGTCAGGGAAGCTACAAAACTTTTGAGACTGCAGGACAGCAGCACGTAACAAGCAGCCAGAGCGACGATGGTGCTGGTTTAGATCAGGGTCTGCAAACCCTTACAATCCACAGAGCCATTTTTTTCCCCTCACTCCAGGAAAATGACACTTGATTAGAAATGCAAATGTTACCTGCCCTTTGAATAAAAACACAACCAACATTTTTCGATAAATGTCTTCTATATGATTTTTTTTTGTTTTGTTTTGTTCTTAAACAGCATTTTATTTTTGGCCACTGAAATAAAGAAAAATATATTTGCATAAAGAGCCTGGATAGGTTTTGATATTGGTTTTCAAGAAACATCAATTTCAACCTAATGACAAGAAAAACACATCTCAAAATGTTACTGGTACTTGAAGTCATTCTGTTGAAATTAATTGCAGTTATCCCATACAAAACTAACCAACTATCAATTATTTTTATATCTATATCTAAAAACATTAGTTGTTTCTTTATCAGTAGCCCAAGTTATTAGGGGCTATAGTGGGAAGTCGAAAGAGCCAGTTGTGGCTCTGGAGCCACAGGGTGCGGACCCCTGGTTTAGATCAAAGCGTATAAGTATGATAGAATGTCCTAGTCAAATTCCAGACCTAAATCCAATTGAGATTGTTTTCCTTCCAATGCACACTTATGCACTTTTGTTGTGTCCACGTCATAAAATCCTTATAAAATGTATTTATCTTTACGACAGCAATCCTGATAAAATAGAAAAATGAAAAGCCTGGTAGTAAATATGTGTTCAAAATATTCATGAGCCTGATGTGGTGAGAGCTGGATTCTGAATGAATGTTGAAAGAAAACTCATAATCTCCAAGTTTTAGATTTTACAAGAGAAAATAAGGTTTTGGAAATCAAATTTGTGTTTTAAAATTAAATGAACAATGTAGAACAATTTATTCCAGTGGTTTTCAAACTCATCTAAGGTGGTCCTGAAGAGGTTTTGCAAACACAATAAAAGGTTAAATAATCTCAATATATTTATTAATCGATATCTGACCAGTTCAGGTTTGCTCAGTTCAAGTAATTCTAAATGTGAAAGTCCTTTAATTTAGCTCCAAATGGGAATCCTTGACTCAGATGCTAAATACAACATGACAGGCAGGCATCAGTGTAAACCCTCAGCTTGTTTGGGGTGCGACGGAGCGATAGCTACCCAAACCCCTCATCCTGGGCTCGTGCTGCCCCTGGACAAAATGCTGCCCTGAGCAGTGAACTGCATCTACCATTTCATCACAGCTTTAATTAACCAGGTGGGCCTCTTGACCTGTTTTCAACCATAACGTTTAACAAAACCTCTTTACCTGCAAACGACCAAATATCACCAATCTGAGAAATCTCGTAAGCCTGAGGTACCTCTTTAATGTCATGAGTTCAAAATTACTTTAAATAGTCAAAAATATTGCCAGTCTTCTCATACCTCTAAATACAATGTTAATACCTACACTGAAATACCATAAGTTACAAAAACAGGAGAATGAAAAGCATTTTATCCACTACTGTACAAAGGCATTCATTAACAATAGCATTAATATTAAAGTATTTCATCTCTGTCACTCCACTCTACACATACATCAGACAGAAAATAAGTAACATTCCCCGTTTTACATGAGTCTTATTCCAGTGTATTAACCTGTGTAACTAACTACAGAAGGTTTCTTAACTACATAATTATACTGTGCTAATGCTAAATGCAAGTCTGTCGGCATATAATGGAGTTACAACGGTGTCATAACAGTGCAAACAGGGAGCTCAGATAGATATAAGACCAGCAGCACCTTGTCGAGATACAGCTTCTGTAAAAAAAAAAAAAAAAATACAATTTTGCTGACTTTGGAGGGAGAGAACTGAAGATTTCACAGGGCTTCAGAGCTGCTTTTATACAGTAAGAGTATAAAACTTGTAACACGGTGTTATTACATGGTGTTACAGAGAAAAAGCTTTCAGCCGTGGGTTAATACACAACAATAAGTCACCGCAGGGTGTTACTGCATTTTGATTTGTCCATCCATTCATTTACAATGCCAGCAAGAGTAAGACAGTTGTGTTGTACAGTTTTATATTTATATCACCAGTGTTATATCTTCACTTAAAAAAAAAGAAGAGAAAAAGAATATAAACTGAGAACGGTTGAATAGTCACCTCTGAGGCGTGACAATCGGTGGCCAGTTTCACTGAGGGTGGAGATTTACAGACATGAGGATGACGCTCTGTAAGCCCTTCGGTTTGCACTACTCGGACCACGCAGGGCTGCCACACAGTAATGCGGTCAGTGGTACACTTTCTGTTGGAGAGGGGGCGCATCAGCTTAATCATGTTTGACCCTTCAGGACGGGCCCACTGAGTAGAGTACCTGATAGAGTTGGTGTTGTATAGAGCCTGTCTTATATTGCTCAGTGTGTGTGTGTGTGTTTGCGTGTGGGTGTGAGGGTGTGTGCAGACCTCTCTAACAGCACAACGTGCCCAAGTACAGATTCATCTAAACAAATTAGCATACCACTGAAAAAGTCATTTGTTTCATTAAAAGGTGATATATTTCAAGCTTTTATTTCTAATTTTGATGATTATGGCTCACAGTTTGTAATAATACAAAATTCTTGAGAAATTTGGATTGTTATACAAGACAATAAAAGAAAAACGTTTTTTAATGTAAAAGTCTCAGCAGGGAACCCTTCACAAAGAGAGAAAGACAGTTTGCTGAAGAAGCTGGCTGTTCAGAGCCCTGTATCCAAGAATTCTAATGAAAAGTTAAGTGGAAGGAAAAAGTTTGGTAGAAACAGAAGCATAATGCATTGTAAATTTGCCTCATGAGCTCAAGCTCGGTGCCACAAGTTTGTGTTTGCTATTAGTTGATAACTACAGTTAGCACGATGAAAACAATGTGTTGCTAAATATGTTCAAGCACTAAATGAACATCTACATTACTAAGCATTATTCTGGTTTAACGAGATACACACTATCAGGAGTGGAAGTAAATGCTTTACAATTAAAACTCTTGCTCTGTTTTTGACGTGCAGCAGCAGCCATATTGGTTTCTGATCTTGAGGTTGCCGTGGAACTTGAGGCTTTCCCACTCAAGAAACAATCCCACGGTCGCACTCAGCAACTTCCAAATTTACTAGTTAAAAATCCAACTTGAGGGGAGGTTGCATTTTACACATGGACCTCAGAAAGTTAAACTTTTGAGTACAAAGATAAAGCAGCGTGATAAACAGGAATGAGCTCTGAATTGCAAAGAAAAGTCTATTCAAGAATTTATCGAACTATCTAAATACATTATCAGTATGCGTGCTTGGGGGAGTGAATGCAGTACACTTGAAATATGGTATCCTACAAAATATTTCTTCCGAGTGAAGCTTTAAGGTTGCAGTATAACTCTCTCTGGCTTTGCATTTTCAGTTGTGGTTCAGTATGTTTTGCAGATCTTTTGCAGAGAACTTAATTGGTCAGCAAACCCTCCTAAGAATCTATCAATCTCAGACCCAAGAAAGGAGGCAAAATGAAGGCCATTATTAAAGCAACCTGGGCTTCCTTAACACCTCAGCAGATCTATAGGCTGATTACATCCATGTCACGCAGCTCTAATGCAGTAATTTGTGCAAATGAAAAGAAGAAACCCTCAACCAGTTAGTGAATGCATATTAGACGCAGCATATGGACAAAATATTTATGTATTTAGATTATTTTTTATTGGTCTTATGTAATATAGTTTTAACAGAATTTTAAGGGTCCCATTTGCTGTAAGCCATAATAATCAAAGTAAAATAAATAAACACTTAAAAAACATAATTCTCTGTGTAACCAAGCTAAATAATAATAAATTCCAGTTTAAATTTTTTTTTTACTAGTTTAAAATAACTTTTTGTTGATGCAGTTTATTTAGATGCATCTATACGAGTGCACATGATCATATCAAACCTCAGGACACACACGCCACACTGAGTTTGGCAGGAAGACAGGTCATGTCTACTGTGATAGTGGAAGCTGTCTGGATACGAGATTTCTCATTTCAGCTATAGCACTCAAATTTTTGTGTTGCATGAAAAAAGGCCATCTGGAAGATTCATTGCTTATCTGTCATATAGGTTTTTGTAATAAGGTGGGGGGGGGGCATACAGAAGCTAAAAGAAAAAACTATATATGTATATTTGTCAGACTCCATTTCCCAGCAGCCTCGTAAATCCAGGCTGGGGATGTTCAGCGATGCGGTTGCGTTCCTCGGCAGCCCGGGCTCAAACATGGGTTCTTCTGTTCAAAACTTCCCTGTACAGTGAGTCACTTTGGATCAAAGCATCTGCTAGTTAGAGGACAACATTTTTTTGGTGGGGGTGGAGGGGGGTTTGGCAGCTTTGGCGCAGTTCTTTTAAGTCTTAACAGCAATTATTTCCACATGACTTTCAACATTTTCCCCTGGAGGGCCGCTTTAAAGAGGAGTAATGTGTGTTTGAGTGAATGTTCCGCACTACGGTGCAGCTCTCCCATTCAGACAGCAGATGGCGCCGAGGCACAGTTTGTTTTTATGTGTGTGGCATCTCTACAACTGAGCTTGACCGGTTTGACCGAGTGTACGACAGCCAATCAGAAGGCAAGCTGAGGTAGTCCCTGCATCGTGTTCAACTACAGGAGTGCTTGCAGAAGATAGGAACCTGATGCCTTCAAGGTAAAAATCAGGGATCAGCTGCCCCTTGTGTTTAAACTGTGAGTGTGGGCAGTGCATTGTCTCAGATTTCTGTGGGTGAGGGTACACGAGGAGTTATGGAGGGTGGGATTGGTCTGTGTGCTGGGCTGTAAATAAATCATCATATGGCTCTGTCTGTGAAGGTCGACACCCTCTGTCTCTAGCTGGCTTCCTCTATGAGACGAGCCAAGGTGTCTCTGAGCTCCGTCAGCTCAAAGATCTTGCCGTCTAGCAGCTCCAGCAGCGTCCGCAGGCTCTTCCTGAAACTCTCCTGCTCTTCCTGGTTCTCCTCCAGTCGTTGCTCAGCTCCCGCTAGCTGCTCCTCCAGCACCCGACTGCGCAGCTCCGTCTCCTGCAGAAGACGAAACTGAGTTATCGGTGTGTGGGCGTGTGTGTGTGTAACGAGGTAGATGTTTGCTTTTGAAGACACAGTGCTTCATGACATGATTTACATCTCTTGAAATTTTCCACATCCAATTGTGTCTGATGTTACAACCAGTAGTCTGAGGTTTTATGTGACAGACCAACTCGAAGTAGTACAGACAGATTGGTAGAACTGAAGAATCTTTCTTCACAGGTATCCACTAACTTGTGTTGGTTTATCACTCAAAATCTCAGGAAAATATATAATTCCTGCTGTTCTTACTGGACAAAATGTGAAAAAGTTCAACAAGTGTAAACAGTTTTGCCAGGTACTGCATGATACAAAGGGAAGAGAGGTTTACTTCAAGCTTCTGAGTCAGAGTGTCTTTCTGCTCCATGAGGTCATTCATGTTTTCCAGTTCTTCTTTTAACTTCTCCATTTCCTGAAGAGGCACAAACATGGATGTGTGATGTTAACTGTAGCTACATGGTGCATTACTTCTCCCTTCTTTACTCTTGCAGAAACTCACCTCTTCTTTATCCCGCAGCACATTCTCCAGCTCCTCTATGGTTTGGTTGAGTTCTGTCTTTTGGGATTTGATCACCGGGGTTTGGTTACTCTGGCACTCAAGCTCTGTCACCTGCAAACATAGGGATAAGATGGGTATTTTGATTTAGTCACCAAACTCCTGATCTCAATCTGTCTCCCAGTATGCCTTTTTCTTTACTCCCCCCACCCACTGATCTGTTTCTTGCTTTCATCTCGACTTCACAGTGTCCCTCCTAAACGAGTGCTCCTATTTGATCAGAATGATTTAATCACACATGAAAACAAACACGCTCTCCCGCGCTCCCTTTGCTCACCCGTTTGTGTAGTCTCTCTGCCTCCTCTTGGTAGGCAGCCAGTTGCTGTTTCCACTGTTTGACGTTGGCCGTGGATTCCAGCAGAGCCGCCGTCAGCTTGGCGTTGTTCCCCTTTAGCGCCTCCAGCTCAGCCTCCCAGTGTTTTGTCATGGCCGGGCTGAAGAACACAGACATGTACAGACCGTGTTTTCAATTAGGCAACATTAGCTGCTTGTGGATGCCAGCGGTAAGCATTGTAGGCAATGAAAAACTTGAACTTCATGGTACGTGGTATGAGTACGCAAAATGAGGTGGAGTGGGATATGAAGATGAATATGTTTGAAAGTGGCTGAGTTTTTCTACAGAGGTGTAAAACATAATTTTGTGACACCTTTTTCTTCATTCTTAAACTAGCATTGCCTGTATGAGCACTGCCCAATAGTCCAGGTTATCTCCTGTAGTCAAAAAAAACTTCTCTTTTAGCTGAGATCAGCTGATTATTGTGCTGAAAATGTCTTAACAGAGTTTCCCTCTTTTGAAAAAACAGACTATTCACACTGAACATCACAACACATTAAGGAGCCCCATGTGGGATCTGTCGATTTGAACCCATATGATCTCATTTCTTTGAACACCCACACTGTAAAAAAAGTCACTGTAGAATTTACAGTAACTGGCTGGCAGCAGGGTTGCCAGCCAGTTACTGAAATTTTTACGGTAAAGAAATTACAGTAACTTTAGAGTAACCTTGCTGTAATTTATTTTTACAATAGCCTTACTGTAATTCTATTACAGTTTTACTGTGATTTTATTGCAGTTTTACTGTAATTTTTATTACAATCTTACTGTAATTTGATTAGTTTAACTGTGATTTCTTTAAAATAGCACAGTAATTATATAACATGGTATCTAAATAAAATTACAGTAGTCCTGTAGTACAATTACAAAACAGTTGTCATTTTACAGTAGTTCGTGAAAATGCATACTTTGCTAGCTTTTAAAAGTTTAAATGTGAACTTGCAACTTCATTTACCAAACTCTCAAAAAATCAAATTATTTTCTAGTTAAAAAAATATACATATGTGTTTTAAAATCGCTTTATTTTATTGTCAATTTAAATCTGACAAATTGAAGCAAAACAAAATATAGCATTTTGCAGCAGCAATATTTGCTTGTTACATAGAAGTCAAAGTATTGCAACCAAAGTGAAAAATACTCTGATCTAAAAACATAACTGATACGTTTACCCTCATGGTAATATTACATTGAATGCAATGAATTAAATAATCTTTACTAAAACAAAAGTACCCAAATGTCAAAGTTTCCAAGCAAACTGCATGTCAGAGTCATAAAAACAATGTTTTACCAGCTTTTCATGTAAAACTTGCAGTAAAAATTCTAAATGTCACATAACATGCGATTTTCTGCCAAAGATAGATACACTTTATTTTCAAAAGAACACTAAACACTGGAACTGATAAACAAAATAAACAAAACAACCAAAAACGAAAATAAAATGGTCTCCATTAACAAAAAACGCACTTGAAAAAAAAAACTAAACAACATAAAGCCAAAGTGGAAATAAATACTGCATTCAACCAAAAGAGTGCAGATTATGAAGTCTGTATATTATGTTGCCCTTCAGTAATAATTAGATTTAAATAGAGAAGATGGGCACATCGACTACATGATGCAATAATTCACACTACATGATTTTTTGCTCCTATTTTTCCCCTTACAACAATCTTAAAACGTTGGTCTTTCTAAGATTGTGTGGTGTGTTACGGTAGATCATCGTTGCCGCTCCGATCCAAATCAGGGTTTTCCCCGACTGGGCGCTTTAAAGCAGCCTGTTGAATGTGACAGGTAGCCAATCAGAAAGCACGGATTCTCCTCCGCGCTTTCTGATCTGTTTTCTTCCTTTGAAGGAAGGATGGGATCCAGCAATGTCAAATATGGAAGTTACATATTTTTCAAAACTTTATTGGAACCCCAACAGCACATCTCAAACATTTGGGCAAGTTTAAGACTTAGTGAACAGCCAAACAAAACCAACATGGATGAGTTCTGAGTTGGTCTCAGTCCTGAACCTCTCCAGAAATTATTAAACGGTTGCTGGAAGATAAAGAAAGAAAAACATGTTTTAATACATGAGATAAACAGAACATTAAACTGCATTTATGTCAGTTAAAGACAGACAGGATGAAAGGGACAGATTTAGTGGACAGACACTCTGATCTTCCTTCATTGTAGCTGTCCTGTCTGTCTATTAGAAATGGACAGGACAGATACAGAGAGACAGGCAGAGAAAACGACAGACAGGGAGAGAAATGGAGTAAGAGAACTGATTGTGTGTAAATGTGTAATTTTACCATTTTAAAAGTTCCACTGGTTCATAAAGGAGGAGAATGGAGACACACAGGTTCACTGTTGTCCAAAGTTTTGCATTACTGAAATAGTTCTCAGCCTATGAAACAATACTCTAGGTGGCAAACGGCATTGCTGGACCCGCTTGTGCCCTTGATGCTGTTTCCTGAAAAATAACAATGTTCAGTGATATTAGTTTTAATTTTAACTTAATACTCAGGTACAGAGACATTTCCATAGACAGATACATTCTGATGTCTCTATCCATATACTATGTTTGCAGACAGAGACATCTTCTGTAAATGAAGGTATAAATAAATAAATTTTATTTTATGGTGTAAATAAGCACCTTCTGTGCCTCTATCTGTAGACCTAAGGATGGAAATACAGTGAGATGGCAATATCTCATTATGTCTTCCATCCATTAGTCTATGGACAGAAGGATGGAAGTTACAGTGAGACACAGACAATTGGCAGTATCTGGAGCGGTGAGAGGGGTGAAGGGTCGGTCTTGTCACCCCCCACCAGATGCTGCCCTGGGCGGTCACCCATAGCAGAATCTGGCTCTGGCTAATTAATCACAATTAATCACTATGCCTAACTGTGTAAGTTTGAAATATAAATATGCACACAGCTGTGCAAACCCCTCTTGCTGCACGCCAACAATTTAAAATCCAAGCATTTATCTTGCATTTGTAATCTCCCATACTCAACAGCAACTAAGAGAAATTTACTCCAGAACACATGGATACAAGTGATAGTAAACTTGTTCAGGAGCCAACTGATAGATAAGATCTATTGTATTAGATCTATTTTAATTTCTAGTTCTTGGATGCCCCACCTTTTAATAATACCGCCAAGGGCAACATGAAGCCCATATCAAACATGTACATTCTCAAAAAAATGTTTTGTTGTCTCAAACCAACCATGTCTAAAGATTCTTAGTTTTCCAGGTTTTTATATTTAGGAAGGTTTATAGAAACTCTGTTTGTTTTAAACGTTGGTTTAGAAATGTTGCTCTACATTCATTTCCTGTGATGAGGCGGCACTATATTGTCCTCATCCAGCCAGTGAAGACCGGTGTAATTGCGGGCTAGTAAACTAGATGTGCACAAAGTTGGCTAAAGACCCAACACAAGAAAGCTGAAACTGTTCAACTCTAGTTGCTGTCGCGGAAAAAGTATTTCGCTGTTCGTAGCTCCCCGTGTGTAACGCGCTGCTGTTAATTAGATAACCCTCCGCGGGAGAGAGACTCTGATGTCAAAATAGATGGTTCAATTAATCTGTGTTATGTAATATTAACGCCTTAAAATGTTCTGGCTAATCGTGTGCGCTAACGCGTTAACGTTGACAGTCCTGTGTGCGAGAGAAAATATATATATATAAAAAAACAAAAACAGTTGAGGCATCCTACTCTCAAACTACTTCCGCAAAAAGACCAGAATACAGAAATCTGCATATTCTAGGTGAACTAAAAAGCACTTGCGTTTCACAAAATGCTAGCTGAGAAATAACCGAAGTTAGCTTTAGCAAACAAGCGAGAGTAGCTCAGTATAACCACATAAAATATATTTTCGTACACAAACACAAAACTGCAATACAATGTTTTTTTTAAAACTACTTACCCGGTGAAAGTCTTTGTTGGCCCGCCCTCTAGCCTGTGAACGGTAGCCTCCAGCCGGTAAAAATCCCACAATGCAACTGTACATTAAAAATTTACAGTACAGGTGTAAATGTCCGCACGTGATCCAGCGGTCCAATCACGTTCCATATACTTTCCATACGCATTTCAGAACACAGTAAAGAGCTGTATTTTCAAAACCCAGCCACCTTACTGTATTTTCAGGCTGCAGTTTTTACAGCCATTTGTTACAGTGCATGCCATGCCCAGACTAGGCACTGACAGTGACAGGAACAGCAGGATCAATTTGGGATTTGAGTCTGTGTTCATTTACTGTGGTTATTTCCTCCAGACTTTCGTTCCATCAAGGTAAGGATAAACACCAGAACAATTTACCTCTCTGCTGCTTCTGTTTTATTCTTTGACATTTATTTACATTTACATGCTGTGCTCTCTCCAAAGCTCTAAATGGCTTCAGAGTGCTTCTTGTGTGATTGTTTATTATTATCAATAAACAGTCACAGCATTATTGCAATTATATGGAGCAAGCTGTTTGGGGATTACTTTAAAAAATCAACTAAAGCTGGGTCGGATCAGAGAAATCATACTAGCTATCAACAGTGAGAGAGTCAAATGTCTCTCTTTTGGTCACTTTTCAGATTTTTTTTGGCTGTGAATCTCATGGGTTGATTATAATCCCAGACTGTTTGCAGATGTACAGATTATGCGATAAATGAGACACTGAATAAATTTATTGAGACAAAGTCAGGTAAGTAATAAAATATTCTTAGTTGAATGCACCAACATAGTGCTGCAGAGTTTAACTGTATGTTAACGCTTGTTGTATTATAGTAATAAATCGAGCTGGGATTAGAGGAACATAATGTGTAACATTATTTAAATAACAGCTGATAAACGTTGTTATCTGTGAATAGTTGCATTATATCTAAGTAGGAAGTAGAGTGTGATAATTCACACTTGTACAGTCAAATCAGTTTAATGTTGTAATTTAAACAAATCTAGGCTCAAAGGAAGAAACAACCAAAAGTTAAACAAAACAAACAGACAGATGCAATAAAGAATATTCAAAAGCAGTTTAAACTTCAAATATGTTGACATAAAACATACACTACAGACCAAAAGTTTGGACACAACTGTGTGTCCAAACTTTTGGTCTGTACTGTATATAATTTTAGAAAAATAATGGCGTCTGATTTTAGTTTTTTTATTTAGTAGAGATCAAACTTGGTGAGGAATAACTATTTATTACAAATTCGCGATATCCAAGAAGGTATAAAATTCAGCAAAACTTTCCTTTTGTCTCTATTGTTATCACAATAAGAGGAAAAACGCACAACAGGTAAATTATTATTATCGGTTACAATAATATTTCAGAGAAACAAATTCCTGAATATGACTCTAAGGCAAAGGTGTCCAAAGTACGGTAGATGGGCCATTTGTGGCCCTCACAATGATTCTGTGTGGCCTTCAAGTGCAATTCAAGAATGGAACAAATTTGGTTAGTACGGATGTCTATGGTGCAGAGATTCAAGTAGATACTCTTTCTTATCTTTAATGTAGGAATTTTCACTGACAAAATCTTAAAATGATGAATACAACACAAAGCATTGGATTTTTATGGGCCATGTTTCTTGCTTTCGTTTTGACTTCAGTAAATAGGACTGAAAGATCCAGTGGCTTTTACTGAAACACTGACTCCATCTCACTCATTAATTAAACTTGGCTAAATACAGCAATGTTTAAAGAAACAGATCTCTGTCTCTGCTCCTATTGCTCCTACACTGAGGAGAGACAAAAAAAAATCTAGATCAAGGAAATAGGAAACAAACAACCTGAAACATTTAGGAAATTGTATGTCTTTTTTTTTTTACAGGGCAGACTGCCAGCCTCCTTTTTATATTTCAGATCCCCAATGATTTTCATATTCCATTTATATAAAAAATTATGTAGCTTTGTTAATTTAGAAGGTTGAATATTTTGACCCTTAAAGCAAAAAGACATTTAATTTATTGAAAGGATAGGTTCAATTTGTCCCAAAGTCACTGTAACAGATCAGAATTTGAAATTCACTCATTAAAATGCAGCTCACTAAATATCTGATCTTGCCAGTATTTGCAAAACTCGAACTTTTTAGAGGCTCGTATACTAACTTGTGTATAAAAAAAGAGACTCCAGGACAGATGGAGGCGGCTATATTCTCAGTTTCACTCCATCCTTTCTCTTAACACACGCACACACACCCCGTATATCCTCTCACACTGCAGCATTCCTCTGCCGAGCCACAACACCCACTCTGTGAGGTGTGAAAGATGGAGAAAACCCTGATATAATTCCCACTGAACTCCTACAGCTCGCCTTCAGTCCTTACGCAACATCCACCCCGCTCTGCAAGCGTGTCTGCATGTGTGACGCATACGAGGGAGACGACACCTCGTCCTACACATGCACATGCAAAACTGACACTCAGCCGTACGCTCACACACACACACACACACACACACCACCACACACACACACACACACACGCACACACCCCGAGCGGCGCTGTCACCGCTCCCGCCAATGTATAAACCTCACACAGCAGCTCGGAGAGGCAGAGAGCGGGCGAGACGTCAAGATGTGAGGATGGAGACAGACGGAGGGAGCGCAGGGACATCAGCGGAGGGAGACAGAGACAAAGGACAAGACGCTGAGACGCTTTATTAGAGGCTGAAAAGGTTGGAGATGGTGGGGGTCGCCTGAGACCATTTCTGGCTGAGGACAGAGACAGAGACACGTGGTGGGTAAGTTAGAAACTGCTATGTTGTTGAACTACTGATTGAAGATGATTTATCATTGCAAAAATAAAAAATAATAAAAATCTGTGCTACTAGGCAGTTTTCTGTTTAATTTTCTGTGTTGCTAAACAAAATTACATGATTATATGTTGTTGTTGTTTTTTTGCTGATTTTGTACATTTGTATACAAAGCAAAAATATTTTATGGACATTTTTTTTTTACATTTTCAGGACCGAATTGTGTGATTTTTCTCAGAAGGTACAGAAATTTAACATGTCCAAAAACAAGTTGTGCTTTAAACTTTTTCTCATTTCTGAATGTAATTGTTGCTACTTGTACATTTTACCAGTATTTCCTCAGCTGTTAATAAACTCTTAACTCTTTGTTTTGTGTTTTACTACATAAAAACATCTTTAAAAGTTTCCTCTAATTCTGAATAAAAAGACTAAAGAGCAAAGTGTAAATGTGTGACACGCGCAGGTTTTTTCGCAGCCCTCCCGGGTGTCCTGACCACTGTTGGTATTCAGGTAGGTTCTTCCTCCTCACACAGCAATTCAAGACAAAAAATAAATAAATAAATAAAACAGCGAGGCACAGCAGTTGCCATGGCAGCAGAGGAGGAACGGTGGAGACGTCGCAGCGATCTCCTTTCACCCAAACCCACAGCCTGACGCCTACATCCTCCAACACCAGAGGACCATTCACGTGCAACCCAGGAAATCCAAACCGAAAAGGTCCTATAATATCAATAAAAAACATTCAAAACCACTCCAGCGAAGGACCTGCCAAACGCGCCCACATCCTGATTTAAGAAACTCGTCTTTCATCCACTTCTCTCCTCATCTGTTCTCTGCTCCCACATACACCTGCCCACACAGAGCGCTGCGCTGCAGTCCCGCAGAGACGAGCGCACATCCAACTCCAGATGTGCCAAGACTGCTCGGGAGGTCTGGAAAATTGACAAAAGTAGCGCTGCAAACACCTGCATTTTTGAGGGTTTGGCTCTGCATACAAAGGGACACACTCAAAATTCATTCAATGTACGTTTCAACAAGTAGAAATAACACGTGATGAACCTTCTTGTGCAGCTGGTGCATGTAGGAAGATGTGAGTCAGAGAAATAAAAGCAGCAAAGCTTTATGATTCTCACATCCACTGTTGCGGCATATCTGTGAAAATGTGAGTGAGGTTAGCTTGTTACATGCACACTTGCAGAGTCGACCCCGTCTCCCACGCACGCAGCATTAATAGAAACACCAGCAAGGCTGCAGCAGGCAGTGGGTGTCCTCTCCACATCCAGATATCTCTCTCTCTCCCCCCTCTCTCTCTCTCGCTGCACTGATCTGTGCAGCTTTACATAATGGTAGGGTACTTCAACAACAACCAGAAATCTGTCTGATAATCTCTGGATGTTTATGTTTTTCTACATGGTCAGGAGTTTGCAAAAGCCTCACTGTGGGCTTTAATGTCGTAATATTTTGATTTTGATAAGCATTCAAAGCGTTTGTTCTTAACAGTCAAATGATGATACAACAAACACCTGGACATGAATTTGGTGTTCAGTTTTGAAATTATACATGAGCTTTCTTTAATCCTCACAAAGTCGCAGGAATACGATCAGGTTCAAATATACAGATACACTGTCATCAATACTTGTTTACATATCCTGAAGTGACCTGCAGAAACATCAGGTACTTTTTGTAGACATAAAAAAGCTTCTCCTGTAGTTCTGGACATATATATATATATATATATATATTTTACCACTTGTCTTTGTAGAGATAAAGTTCATTGCCTCAGACTTCAATAGAGTTTTGCATCATTCCAAGAGCTCCTTAAATCCTAATTTATCAATTTTAAGACCAAGTTTGATGATTGTTTGGGATCATTGCTCTCTTGGAACACCTAATTGGCATTAAGTTTCAACCATCGAACCCAAACTTACAGAAGATTAAAATGTTCAGGAAAAACTTAGGAACAAACACGGTAAAAAGCTTATCATGAACAGCAAAGGAAGTTTCATTTTAACATGGCCTGAGGGGCTGCAAACTGTGAAAAAAGGCCAAAATGACGCTTTCATATTATCTCAAATTTGCCACTTTTACTTTTAATGACCATCCTCTCTTATGGAGAAAAACTTCACGGTCAAATGAGTAAAGTTTAGACTTTCAAACTATAGGAGCACTGTATCAACTGTGGAGCATAGTGGTGGCAGAGTCATGCTGGGGGGTTTATTAGTTGACAGTGACACTGGCCATTGCACAAAATAGATGGAATAAGGATAAGGAAGTGGGATTCCAAACAAATTCTTCAAGTTTTATATAAAATAAACAGATGGCTGAAACTTAAACACAAACCAATAACCTCAAAAACACTCTCAAAATGGTATTAAATTGGATGAAACAAGCTTACATTAAGGTTTTCTGGAAAGCCCCCGATCTCAGCTGTACGCAAAGTGGGTGAGAAGCTTTGACCCACTCAAGAAAACGAAACAATTTAGATAAAATCTGGTAATTCTGCATAGAAAGGTAGTCATCCAGCCAAAAATTACACCTGAAGTTTGATTAGGGTAAAAGAAAGTGTGTAGTTTCCCTACAACGTGCTGAAGAACATATAGTGAAAACGTATTTATACATTTGAATCTGTACGTACAATTTCGACCCTGTGTGGTTTAAAAGAAATCCACGAGCAAATGCAAACTTTTCCCTCAAGTTCTTGTTAAAAATCACTCATGTACCGTCCTCCAACCCTGAAAGAGGAAACTGTTCGAATGCATCATTTGGGACCTAAAATGAAAGACATTCATGCCAGGAGTGAGTGTATGCAAACCTTTGACTAGAGCTGTATTTAAAAACACACTAAGCTTCGTCACTCAAACACCAGAACAACCATATTTTAAGTCAGGAATTGACATCTTTAATTAAAATGAATCCCAGCTACAGACAATAATAGAAGTGGCACAAAGTTACAGATATTTCACAAAAAGGAAAAGCCTGTGGTGTACATTTCACGACAAAATAAGACTTTACTCTTTTAAACAACTCAAACTGATGCCCCGCCCTCTTTCTCTCTCTCTCTTCACTTTATTTACTTCAGCGATGCACTGTGCGCTGATCCTGGACATTTAGGTATCGGTGACTCACGTACAGACTTTATACAAATCAAGTTCCTCTCTGACACACACAATCTGTGTGTCTGTCTTGCTCTTTCCATGCCTCCCACTACCCACATTGTGTTATATAAGTCTTACATAAACACTTCGTCGACACATTTTTGGCGACGAACCCCGCAGCCGCACCTTTCGGAGCCATTTCACACCACAGTGAGCCCGAGCGACGTCTTACAGAGGCAGGTGCACATCAGCAAAGGTTGGAAATCACATTTTAGTTTGCAGTTTGCTCACAAGACTCGGAGGAATGTGTACAGCGGTAATTGTGCATGCATAGGTGTCACAGCAACACCGACTCAGACAAGAGATTTGAATTTGCATTCATGTTATTGCACTGCAGTAGCCATACAAATACGCGAGCGCGTTCGTACCCCTTGAAACTTTTCCACACGGTTTGTCACGTTACGATCACAATTACCAAAAGTGATGGACCAACACAAGATTTTCTTTTCTCCAATAAAAACTTGATTAATGGAAGAAGTTCTTGGCTTATAACAACATGTCAACATTCGGGACTAAATTCAATTTGGAAAACAAGAATGGGCACAAATATTAACCTCTAAATGTCCAAGATACACCCCAAAAAACACAAATGATGTTTTCACAAATTATTGACCCAGATAGTTTGAATACAAATGCACACCACACTTTTTAGATTTTTATTTATAAAAAAAAGATGTCCTTCTACATTAAGAAACTACCTTGTTGCAACAAATAAATGCATCAAAATGCATTGAATTTTGTGATTGTAACGTGACAAAATATGAAACCAATCCAAGAGGGCGTATGTGTATTAGCAAGGCTCTGCAGCTAGACACTGTGTGAGGTTCCTCAGAGAGCATGCTCAGATTAGACAAAAAAAGAAAAAGTGGATAATGGTTCTTCAGTGCTGAGAAACAATCTAAGTTACATTGCTTGCTGGTTGGAACAATTGAACAGTATGGAAATGCTATAATTCCAGTAAAAAATGTCTTATGACCCATTTCATTGCATCGCTCCTTATAGGAGTTTCAGTGTTTTATTCTTATGTTTGAGTAATAAATATTCAGTGCATGATGTATTGTAAAACAGCACCCACCCTTCTGCAAACCTGAAGTCAGGCTCTTATTGTAGAAAAACATTACATCTAAAACTGTTGTGATTTGTGTGGGTGTGTGTGTGTGTGTGTGTGTGTGTGTGTGTTTAGAGAAGTCACGGTGTCGCAGCAGTCGGGACTATCAGAAAGAGCAGACCCGACAAGTCTTAAGCTGCTCCCTAAAGAGGAAAAACACGAGAAAGCAGCGGTGAATACAGGGACTTCACTCTTCTGTGCTCACATGGAACGGATATAGAGGTGAACGCAGACACAAAGGAGAGCGACAGAGAGGACTTGTTACGTCTGTACCGCAGACGACGGACAAGAGGACAAAAACTCACAACCATCATTGCTTGGGTGAAATAATAAAAGTGACCCTGGTGCTAATCTTTTGCCGATGAGCACTGCGGGATATACCTGTGTGCGAAAGCCAGAGCGTTCTGCGCCGGCTCCGGACGGCTGTCCGAGTTGGGAGTCGTGTCGCAGATCTCATCCGTGCCGTTGATGTTTTCCATGGGGGGAGTCAAAGGGGTGAGGGGGGAGGCGAGCTCACCGGCCGGAGACTCCTACAGGTGGGAGAACGTTTACAGCGTTATTATCTGCACTAATATAGAAGCCAGCTGTGATTATACTGCGTGATGTCAACTTCATCCAGCTTGAGCTACAATCTGCTTACACAAGAAAATCAGTCATTTATTAAGGGCTCATTTCAAATCTAATTAACAAGAAATTGAATAAGAATTAGGTGGACAAGTCGAAGTCTGTGGTAAATTTTCTTTTATGTACACATAAGAGTCAAACTCAAATTACACAAAGACTGATGTTAAACCTTTATTTAAATATGATTATTTGCCTCTTACAGCTAATTAATAATCTAACAAATAAAAACTTTTAATGCAGAAATGTTAATATTCAATGATAATGATATTTTCAAAAGTTACTTTTAATCTGATCAACAAGCCTCATGGAACTGTACACCCACAGCCTCTCTATTATTAGGCAAAATGTCTTTTAGCAAGTTGAAGAGAAAATATGTGCAATATTTTTAGCCATCAAGAAGCTTCTGGTATAATTTGGTGAGGTTTTTTGATTACTACCAATTGGTAGAGCAGGTTGAGCTCTTTAAAGTTCTTGGTTTCCAGGCACAGAATAAACCTTTTCACATGTTCAAACATTTTTAACAGGACTGAGGTCACACCAGTCCAACAGCCTGATGTTTGGCTCCTGTATTCAATCCTAAACTAGTATTAGATGTTTCTTTGTTTTTTTTTTTGTTTTTTTGCATAATTGCCTATTTCTCAGCCACCTGACACAAACTGTCCTAGGCTAGAATAAGAACAACTAATGAACTTGCAAAGCTCAAAGCTATCACACACTAAGAGCTACAAGAACAGCAGTGTGAGCATCCACAGGAAAGTCGGCTGGACATCACTGTAGACTGAAAATCTGCTGACCAAAAAAGAAGCATCAGCTCCAAAGCCGAGTCTTTCTATGCCCACATGGACAGCAGCACAAATGCTTTCTACAAAACCCCCCCAAAAACACTCAGTTATGGTCAGATGAATGCAAAAGTTGAAATACTTGGCCACATTGGCAAAAACGTCTTTAGAGGAGTTTTAGACCAGATAACCCTGTACCACCTGCCAAAACAAGTGGTGGCAGCATCATGATATGGGCTCTGTTAAGCAGCAAAAAATTCAGTAAAATACTGAGGAAGGAAAATTTTCAACTTCATCTCAAATTAAAAGCCAGAATCAAACACAGGTGCTCTAACATCGATCAAAACACAATTTACATTTTACCAAACTGAAATATATTTGAGTCTGTGTGTATAAATCTACAATAAATCCAACCTTGTGCTCTAATTCTGTTTTTTTATATATATATATTAACTGAATTTGTATGCAATTCAATCAAAACACTTTTGGAAAAAACATGGATGATTAAACCTGTCAATACTGTAGGTATTAATCCGAAATTGAAACGTTTCAATCTTACTGACAAAATAAACTGCATCTCACTTCACTTGTATCTTTAAAAAACCCTTTTTGCCCTTGATGAATTCTTATTCTGAACTGGAAACAGCAAATTAACCTGCAGACAAAGATGTAGAAAGGCAGAGCTGTGTGATGGTCAGGGAGCTGAAGGTCCTCTAAGCTCGTAGAAATTGTGGCGCAACAAATTTAGTCCATCTTAGTGAACAATTCCACATTCCCACAGGCGATTAAACTAGCTTGCTTTAGCGCAGGGAAATTATAGAAGTACAGATTAATTCTTATCTTTATATCCCATACAAGAACAGAATTATACGAGAGACAAACCATTTAGTTGCTGCACTCACATAAAACAAAGCTGTTAGGACTCTGGGCCGGAGCTCAATACAGCAGCACAATGACACAGAACCTGCACGCCTCTGACGGCCAAGAAGGCGGAGAGAGATAAGAGGACGATTATGGCTGGTTTTACATTCTGCGCTCCAAGTTCATTAGCGCTTTATAAAGTATTTGTTTGTGATGTATTTCCACTGGAGCTTGGCCTGTTGGGACCAGCGCGATGGCTTTGGGTCCGTGTCTTCTCTTCCTTGTCTTTTTTAGCAAAAAAGTTTCTCCTCCAGCTTTAAGTTGATTTGGAGTGGAGAAGAGAGAAGGATCTGAGTGCCAGCTGGCCCGTGGGTGAAGCTCTGACTCTCAGCGATGGAGAAGCTTAAGCAGACCTCTGCAGGCTCCTATCAGCCAGGCTGCAGCCTTCACACTTACGGCCTGTCTCTGACTTGCAGCGCTGCTCTGTCGTGTGGCACATGCAGCCCTCAGCTCCCGGCGAGCGCGAAGCTGTCTCATTAAGAGACATGCGAGAAGCAAAGGCTGCAGCACAGCTCGGGGCTTTCCACCTTGCCTCCATATTGAAAAGATGCAGGATGTGAAGCCGGGTAATGGTCTTTGGATTAAAATCCAGATGTCTCCAGGGATTCCCTCCTCCTGAAACAAGTTAATTTTCTCTCACAGACACGACTGAAAGTCCCTTGAAATGTGTTGATTGCCACACTTTGTGTGCACACTAATGCCTTATCTAAAGCAAACTGTATTCTCTGATGTAGAGTCAATCCCCAGCTCTGCATATTAAGCTTTAGGTTGGTCATGCAGAGAGATGATGCGTCATGTTTGTAAAATTAGAGTATTTAAGACTGATAAGTACCTAAATGATGAATTAAGTAGATGGATTAAGTATAATACAGTTCATTATTTACTACTACTTGTTCATTAATTCTTTTGAAATTACAAGTTGACATTGGGAAATGTCATCTTTTCATCAAAATGCTACTTTGCTTTCCAAGTGAGAAGTCTGGGCATGAAACCGTCAGGTTACCATAAAGACCAAAAAGTTGATAAATGTCAGTGATTTTCTGAGTTTCTAGTCAGGAGAAACACAAGTTGGGTTTCCTACAAGAAAACATCGAGGCGGCATCACAGCCCCAAGTTCAGCATCCAATTCAGACTCTGCGCATTTCGTGCACTGGTTGTTGTTTATGTTTTATTAAACCATTACTTGTAAGGTAAAGGTAATTTTATTTATATTGCACATTTTCAGCAACAAGGCAATACAAAATGCTTTACGCGAATTACAAGGAAATACAAACAAAATAACAAACCAAAGGAAAGAGCAAAAGAAGAAAAATAATTTAATGTTGATCAAAAGTATGTAAACTAGGTGCTCCTGTTCAGAGTTGCTAAGTATCCTCTGGTCTAACTCCATTTCTGGGTTGGAAGAACAGGAGTCTAAAAAGTACTCTAATAAATGAGTACTTGATCAAATGTTGATCAAAAGTATATAAACTAGATACTCCTATTCAGGGTTGGTAGATAAGTATAAGTATCCTCTGGTCTAATTGTCTAGCAGACACAACAATATACAACTTCAACAAATTCAAAATGGAAAATGGTTTTTTTGGGGTTTTTTTTATGAATGTGGTGAGAAATAAGTCATCTTATTAAACTACTACCATGGTAACGAGACACAACAGTTACCAACCTCCCTGCCCCCCGTTTGTTTTATTAACAAATCTAAGAAGCTCTACTCGACTGTAAAGTCATTTCCAGTTCTAAGCTCCAACTTCAGAAACAAATTGAACCCAGTGTTGCATCTATCACTACAAGTACTACTGGGAGTTAATTTTGTGCATGGAAACTAGATTTTCAAGTTTCCAATTGTAAATGTGAATAGGATTACATTCTGAACTGAAATGTCGGATGTTGCTGAGCTGCTCTGAGCTCAGTAAGTATCCAATATGGCTGCCATGCAAATAAAATGTTGTGAAAGTTGTAGGTACACAGGTGTTACTTGGTGATGCACCTGACCTGTCCAGGGTGTCCCCGACTGGACGGACGAATGGATCTTCTCTTTTTCCTCTTGCTCTTATTCTAAAATATGCATAAGAGGCTACCTGGTCAGGGGGAGTCGGTGGGATGGCCAACTAGATTTTAGAGGTAGTTATTGCCTCATTGGCACCTCTTTTTGGTGAAGCCACAACCATCAATGTGGGCACAAAACTTTATATATTTTTGACCTGTCAGTTTTACAATAAGTTTAACAATCCAAAAAGTCTAAACACTGCAGGGATTTCTTTCCCCTTCATCTTTGAGCTTTGACTCATTTTCAGCACAAAGGCGCGACTTCAAAAACTTGTGAAGATCTAAGTGAGAATTGGATTGAGATCCTGAATCTCAGTGACATCACACACACATATATATATTCAGTAATATATATATAAAGAGAGAGAGAGAGAGGTAAAATAAAATAATATAATGGTCATAATGGTGAAACTGAACCAGTTAACTGCTACACAGTTCCTATAGTGTTCCTATAGGTTACTACTGAAATCTACAGTGTTTAGATTTCAAATATTCATAATTTCCAGACTCAACTTTCTTGCATTTCTTTCCATCCATTTTTACCACTTCAATACTGTGAAGCAAAACTACACATACAAGCTGTGGGAAGCATTTTTGGCCTTTGCAGTAACATCATTATTTTTATATAAATGACGAATCTGAACACTTCTCTTACCAATACTAGGCACAATGAATTTTATTGTCCTTTCTTGTTTAACCCTTCAGATTGGAGTGATTGTGTAGAACAGAGTGCGCTGAACTTACTTGAGAGGGAGACGTGGCCATCTCCATCTTCTCCTGGCTCTTCTCCTTCGCAAGCCGCGCTGCTTCTTTGTACTCTGCAAACTTCTCTGCAAACTGGACAAGAAAGACAGCCATTAATATTGGCTCTAAATCCTACACTGTGGTTTAATCTGCTCAGCACAGTCCTTCATAAGAGAAGAGGTCAGCATCCAATAGGGCACATTTGAAGGATATGGAAAAGCTGCTTCCAGTAACAATCAGAGCTGGACCAATACCCACAACCAGCCATTGCTCCTGCAACCCTGCCTTCAGCGACATTTGCCTGAAATCAATGTTGAATAATGTCGATCTCTGGTTATTTTTCGTCCTGTCATGTCCAGTCGATCCAAAGTGGAAAGGTAACCTCAGCTGAGGTACTTTAAGCAAATATTAACACCATGTTTCACAGACACGTCCCAGGTTTACCATAAGGGTGAGGTTCATCACTCACACGGCTACCGCTGAGTAATTTAGTGTAAATGCAGTAGCAAGCTGAGTGCTGAGGAGGAAATTCAAGACTCCTCTCCAGCTGGTCCTGTGTCGGCCATTAGTCCAGTTACAAAAACTAACCTGATATCATTTCACTTTGCTGTAACATAAGAGTTGTGCTGCGGTGATCTAAATGTAGTGGTTCTCAGTTTAAGTGCTTCAGAGTCGTTCTCACAACAGACACCTGAGAACGAAAGCTTCTTCCTAAAATTTTGATTCAGAGGAAATGCTTCCTAATTGGCAGTCCAGACTGTCTACTGACCAATTCCTGGTAACTGTTTTTCACTCCAACCCTCCACTTTTGTCAGAGTCTGGCCAAGGTCATATCTTTTTAAAATTATTTTTATTTGTCTGTTCTTCTTTGATGTGATGAAGAGAGCTTATAATAGAACTTTAACTGGATTTTTTTCTAACAAGAGCTACAGCCAGAGAGGATAAAAATGATATTTCATCATTTAACAACATCTAAAAACATATCTTTATAGATTACTCCTATATAAATCCAGATTAGTTGGTCTGGGAGGATGAAACTAGGTGGAAATCTACAATTTTAAAATAAAATAACTAAAGTGAGAGTCCACTTTGACATTGGCCCACCTTGGATTAGCTATTTCAGCCTCCAGGTGCAATAAATCTGGATTTATATTAAATACAGACACAAAAACTCATTAAGGCCTAATAACTTTTACAGAGTCTCCTCTAATTTTACCGAAAATTGTGGAAAACCTTTCTGCTCTCCCCAGATTTGTTTCCTCTCACTGTTTGTAGATAAAGATGAGATTTTATCACTTTTTTCCACTAATTAACGTCCCACTCAGTCAAACTGAAGGAACTGAAGGACTGTATTGATACAAAACAATCTCTCAGGCAGCAAAGATAATCAAACCATCCAGCAAAAAGGCTTAGAAGCAATAGATTACACATGGCCTGTCATGTTTGTGGAAGTGTTTGTTTTAGCAGCGGTACCTTTGACAGATGATGCTCAGGTGGAGAAACCCAGTCCGTAGACAGTGTTCGCTCGACTGTCCGCCCACTGGCCAAACTTCTGTGACGTCTTTGTGAACGTCATGTTCGGACTGATGGTGCTGTTGATTATTGCCTGCAAAGAAGAAAAAAATCCCATAAAACTTAATGAGCAGAATATATTGCAATACACCCTATGGCACCAAAAGTATATAGTTTATGATAGCAAGTATTCATCACACAACTAGTTCTTTGCTAAGTTAGTTCTGTCTTCTAAAACCTGGTGTACATAGAAATTATGTTGCTAAAACGTTTTTTCGCATTCTTTATAAAAATGCTGAATATATGGAAAAAACTCTATCTTATTGATTATGGAATATGCATGACAGAGAAAGCCTAATGTATCCAATATGACACAAAAGATAACTAAGAAAGCAGGGAATGCTTTTTTATGTTACAAAAGTTAAAGAAATAGGTCCCAAGAAATAACCTGAAATATTAAATAAACATTTAATAAACTGACCAAAAATCTGTTTTTTTAAGACAATTAAATTAAAAAATGACCTCTTGTGAAAAAGCATCAAATAATTAAGGAATCAAATTTTTTTCCCATTGCTGTTCAATTTCTTATTTCTGTTAAATTGATGTTAAACAGTCTACTCTTCCAATAAACAGGTCAATTAGATTTTTTTCCCCTGACAATTACCTCTTCAATCAGGTTGTAAAGATCACAGATGTTCTTGTTAGAAGATTATCGGTCATCCAGTGGGTTGTTCAGAAACGTTGTAATTTTAGGAAATAAAACCAGTCAGCGGTTTCAGATGAAAATTTGTAACAACTTTTTTTTTCCAACATACCAGATTTTAATAGCAACTTTAAAGAGTTTTCTGTCATTTTACAAGCTGATTATTTGCATTTACAGTGTTACTTTCTATTATGGGCAATATGGATTTAAAGTATTTTGTGACACTATTGTGATAATGATAAAAGTGACAACAATCTCTGTCAGCCAGCTTCTTCATAACCCTTTATTTATGTATTGAGCGAGCAAATTCTTGTGGAGAATAAAACAGATTTAATCGTTTCAATTGTAAAAACTGAAACAGAAAAATCCAGACTGATGTGCAACGATGTCCTTCTTCAGGAGAAGCAAAACGCATTAAACTGAAGCCAGTTTTAGTTCAACCAAAAACAGAAACTGTAATGCAGCTTTACTCAGAAATGTGGTTTACTTCTAATTCCTGGGTAAATTATGCCACCTTTACAGAACATTACTAATAAAGACAAGAATTGGCTGCCTTATCGGCAGGATTATGTAATGGATGGCGTTCCTGTTGGCAGTCGAGAAACGAATTTGAAACAGATAGCAGCAAGCCAAGGTGTTTTTCACACAACTTAGAGGTCCAATATTTTCTCACCAATATGAGATGATAGTTAAGCTTGAGTCTCAAAACATATCTACAAAAATCAGTGGCAATAATTGATTGCCACTGAAATAATTTTTTTTCATTTATAAAATAAAAGAAGCAGAAATAGAGGAGGAAACACAAAAGAATTCAATGCAGCATTTTAAAAAGCAAACAAACAAAAGAAGCACTTTAGAAAATTTCAGAAAAAATGCAAGTGTCAACCGAAACGATAAAAATTTGTTTGCGTTAACCCACAAAAATAAAAATAAAAAGTGTTGTCTTTTTATAAAAAGTTTTCATGCTTTCTGAAACGTTGTATTTGGGCCCTTTCTGATCACCACATTCACATTTTTGGATCATGTTGTCCACCTGGCTACCTGCCAGTTTCTTCACTCTCTGTCTTGTCTGCTTCTAGTAAACCCTGCTACCTAAATAAAACCCAACAGGACTGAGTTCTTAGCTCTTAGATCCTCTAATCATGATCTACTCAAGACTTTCAAGTTCAGACAAAGAAACAGACAAAATGAATAATGAGCCCACTGGCCCCGGAACGTCCTGCAAACCTGAGCTCTTTTATGAAGCGTCTCTGCGTTACTGTTTATTGCAGAGATTATTAACAGAGTTATTTACACTGGATATCAACCAAGACACACTAACAGTATCCGGTGATGATGTGAGGCGTCGGCCCACCTTGGTTCCGTCCAGGCTGATGATCCGGTAGACATTGCGCGTGCTGTCGTAGAAGTAGGACACAGTGACGGCGTGCTTGCTTGCGGGGAGCCAGTTCTTCTTGGTGTTGGGGTCGATCTGGAAGACGTGGGCCCTCGTGCTGTAGATGGGCTGCTCCCTGAAGGGGACAAAGAAGAAGTGGTGAACCTCTTTGTGCCTCAGCACCAGGGTCTCGCCTACCCCACCAGAACCCCTGCTGCCCAGTGGGGAGTCGGATCGCCCAGGGAGCCTGATCACCAGCTCGCCGTCCTCCATGGTTACACCTCAGACAGCGGTCCCTGCTCTCATTGTTTGGGTCCTAACTTAAACTAGATTCACTTTTCACACACTTATTCTCGTACTTCTGGCTGAAAAAGAACCTGCACTGTGAATGCAGCAGAACCCCCCGCCCCGTCTGTCCGCGTTTCTCTGTTTCAGGCAGCACTGTCTCTGTGCTCAGATATGGGAATGCCTGCAACTCTAAGTGAGGGTCACACGGGGGAACTCGGAGGGTGTCAAGCTAAATATAGACAGTAGGCCAATGTTAACTACAGTAGACACACCCCACAGAGATGCAGTTTCCACATAAACTCATACACATCATGCATAAACAGCAACAACTTTTCCACGGTTTACAAATGCAAATGTAATTGAATAAGGTTTTAGGTGGCAGAAGCGTGATTAGTGTCACTGAACTGCACACAGTGGCCGCATTTAATCATGTCTTCAAATTTATTCATGTTTATTGATACTAATTGATCAAACAGTGAAGAAAATAGCAATTTCGACAATATGGATAGATTTGGGGATTAAATTATTTATCATAATAAATGATAAATAATATGATAAATGCTCACCCCTAACTCAGAAGTCACCAAATGGATAAAGAGTTCCCATGCCTGTTATCTATTCCCAATGTAAATCCAGATGTTCTGTGAAGACTTCAGGCTTTTTTTTTAGAGAATATTAGTGAACAAACAGTATCATGAGGATCAGAGGCGGCCCTAGCCTGTTTGCCACCCTGGGTGGACAATCCAAAGCAGGAAGCTGCAGAAAATTTGAGACACCATCCAGTAGGACATCAACCTTGAACATCCAGCCAGGGCTACAATGGAAAGCTTTAAATCAAGGGTGTCAAATGGCAGCTCGCATTAAAGAGTTTTATTCTGGGTTCAACACACTGTGATAAAGAAAGTGCTAAATTCCCCCTCAGCATCCAGTCAAGGTCTACAGAACTGATGATCTGGTTGTTTGATTCAGGTGTGTTGGAGCTGCGACGCATCATGAAGCTGCAGGACGCTGTCATAAGGACCTGTGGTTTTGCTCGATCACTCCAAATCTTAATCCAGCTGAGAATCCAGGGAGAACTTCAACATTTATGTTCACCAACACGCTCAATAAAGTTGCATTTCACAAATTACAATAAACATGTGTGTATAGCTGGCAGAGACACCCAAATGAGTGTGTCCTGAAATATTAAAAAGTGGGTATATGAAGGGAAGTTGAATGTAAATGCATGCCGCACTTTTAAGATTTTGAAAAGCATAAATCATTTTTCATCAGTTTCACATATATGCACTTCTTTATGTTGATCTGTCACAATGAAATTACAATAAAATACGACATGTAGAAAATTTTGCTTTAGCAATGACATCACTGCACGAGAGTTTGAGATCTGCCTTGGGGCGTGTGTGTGTGTGTGTGTGGGGCTGTGTACGTGCGTGTATGGGGTGTGTGTTTAAGCAAACTCGTTGTTTATAGTTTAGGTGCATTAATTCCTGCCTGACCTCTGTCTGGCTGTTGCTGCGCTCTAATAGGACGAGTTATCTCCTGACCTTGCTTTCATCAATCTGCTCACTTTGCTCTTCCTGTATTGCTGCATTGTTGGGGCTTTCTTGGGCATATATCTACAGTCGCTACACACACTCGGAGCGCAGGGTGCTGAGGGAGATATTCTGGGCTGGCAGCGCTGGCAGAACACGAGATAGAGAAGTGCTTACACTGCACTGTGGGGGTGACGGGGAGTGGAGGTGGGGGGCATCAAAGGCTGGCCGTATAGATGAATATTAAAATTCAACGGCAGCGCCCTTCCTGTGTGTGATTAGCCAAGAAAGAAAGAAAGAAAGAGACGAGGGGACAGAGAAGACAGGGAAACCGAGAGGTGTGTTGGACAGGGAGACAAAGAAGATGATTGGGAAGGGAAGAGCATAGCGAGTCAGAGAGTGAATCTGGGATGATTAATGCCGCTCCACAAAGCTGCTTGTGGAGTGCTGCGCACGAATTATCATAATCATCAACAGCAGTGTAAGTGGCAGTACTGTGAGTCATTTCAGCTCTCTCTCTCTCTCTCTCCATCACACATCACGCTAAAGCACGGCCTGTTCGTATGATCCCTGCTGTAGCCGCTTGACAACTGCCAGTATTTTTCCTTCTTCCTCCTCTTTTTTTCCCATTTGATTGCATAATTTTGACAGAGCCGAGGCAATTATATTTTATTTTACTTTATTTTATTTTTTTTGCGGTTCTTGTGATCGTACCGACCGCAGCAGTGTTGTTCTGCGTGTTCAGGCCTGTGCCAAGCAGTTTTGTTTCAAATCGCCACCCACCAGCTGTCAAAGAAGCAATAATTACTCCCACAACACAACTTGGAAAAGAGAGGGAAACAAATGAAGGACTGAATAGCGCTGCTTTCTTTCATTTCCTCAGAAAGTGTCTGATAAAACAGGCCTGCCATCAAATCGAGGATGCCGAGGGCCTAGTATAGCGTGGCGCTCGCTTCCTGTCTTTTCCAAGCTCTATTTAAAAAAAAAAAAAAAAAAAAAGTTTAAGCTCATCAACGCGTGACAGGAGAGAAAGTGCCTGGTCACCTCTTTCTACTTTAACAGACTGAAAGAAAGAATGAGTGAGTGAGGGAGAAAAAAGAGAGGAAGAAGAGGAGGAGAGGTGTTTGGTGAGTGCAACACACAACACAAGGGCAGCTGAGAGTGGAGGCCGGGGGGTGGCGATAAAGGAAGGAAAGATGGACGATGTGAGAAAAGAAGAGAGAGAGAAAGAGAGAGCTGAAATGAGGGAAATGTGGAGGAGGTGATGAATGTAAGAGAAGAAGCTGGAGTGATGAAGAATCCTCCCATCTCCTGGGAGAAGGAGAAGAAGAAGAAGAGGATGAAGGCGGTGGGAAGCTTTAAACTGCAACTCTGTGTGGTGAAAGAAATTATGGGGAACTTTGAGGAAATGCAAAGTGAGAGTTTTAAGAAGGTTATTGGGAGTTATGTACAGTGTTGTCCATAATGATTGGCTCCTCTCTCGGAGAGATGTAAGAAGCCATAAAATCAACCCGTCTTCAGCAGGACGTTCTCACATTCAGAGCAGTGAAGTTAGTCGGGTTTTCTTTTCCTCCCTGATCTCCTCGATGTGAGGATACCAGATTCTTTCATCCGTTTCCAGGGTTATCTGTCCCACTGTCAGCTTGTTTTTAGCGATTTAGTTTGTAAATACAGGAGGGGATAGGTGTGTTATTTTCTTTAAAAGTAATCCATAACTTACTTGCTTGATCGTGATGTTCTCTTGGAAATTATATACTTATTAAAAGTTTCTAGACATAAACATATATATCGAAGATTGTTTTTTTTTTTTTTTTATTTCTAAAAGTTGTGATGCTGTATTGCTGTAATAAAAGATCAATTTATCCTAAAGATCCTTTCACTTCTGTAACGGAAGAGCCCACCTAAACGACTCTTAGGTGTGTTTCTGTGATAATAATTAGCAGATGGCTGTGTAAACACACAAAACAACCTGCTCACATCAGCATGTGTTGATAATGTTGGTAGTTCTTCACTGCGTAGTTGGTTTTGTCATGGGCTGTAGTTAAAAGAAAACACATCGTTTTTGTTACGTAAACAGTTGCAAAAGCAAATTAAATTTAATCATCAAACCAATTTTATTCAATAATTACTACTGGTCTCTGATTTGTTCTGCTGTTTTGTACCATTTATTTATTTTAGGAAATGAAGGATTTAGATGAATTACGAGCATATTTAACCATGAAGATGCTGGAATGTCACATATTTAATTTCATTGTATTATTTTCAGACGGTTTTTGCCATCAGGCCCTATTTACACTGACTGGGATTCTGATCTCTGTGTGGAATGAATTAACTCTTCTGAAATATGCTGTAATGTTTTGACCCCTGATCAAATCAGACCTCTTGCTGGTGGATGTGATTTTTTTGAGGCATAAAATTATTGCTTATCATGCCACAGTGAGCAGACAACAGAATAGTTATTTAGCTCATCGCTTGGCATCTAGTGTCTACTGTGAACTGATACATTATTTTACTATGATCGACCATCCGGCTGCAAACTATTTCTGTTCAAACCCAGGAAATCAGGAACCAAGCAACCAAATCTACAAAATGAGCAGTTATTTTCTGGTTTGAAGCCTGCATGCAAACAGTAATGGCTAAAAAATACGTCCCACAAAAATCCCAGGGTTTTACATATTTTGTATGTGTCTCAGCTGTTTTTAATGTTGTTTACTGAGTTTTTCCACAAAGTTTTCATATTTGGATTCATATTTGTTTGATAAAATATTAATTGGTAGAGTTTGTGTGGTTTTTTCTCCCCCATGAGATTAGACTTAAATAAATTTAAGAACTTGATAAGGACTCGACCTGAGATCTAAACTTTAGGGTTCTTGAATTCAGTGCGCACAGATCCACTGAAATCTGGTGTGAATAGAAATGAGAAAATATATGTTTTTAAAAGTAGCCATGTCCATGTATCCACTGTAAATATTTAGAGAAACAAAATTGTTTGTTTTATTCTGCCTTTTATTTTCAGAAATGTCTTTTGTGGAAAGTTTCCTTTTACGAGGCAAATTCAATAACCTGAAAGTGTGAAAAGTGAGAGTTATTTTTTCTTGTGATGTCAGAAAGTGCACTGTTATTTCTGCCATTACAGTGATGAGCAGATGTAATACGGCAAAAATGAAAAGAGGTGACGTACCTGGCCTTAGCTTTCCCTCTTTTACATTTGCTACAGATATTTAGTCTTAAAATCCCCTGATGAGTTGGATCCTCGTCTTACAGTTTTACTTTACATTTAAATGGTTTATGCAAGGACAGGTCCAGCCTGACGTGTAATCTACCAGTCACAATGAGATGCACTGCTTAAATTTTCATCCTTTGAATGGACTTTTTCATGAAGAGACGCAAACATGTGGATAAAAGATCTGAGCGAACTCCACGGTTTGAAACCAGATTGCTAATGCTTCAATTACACACACACACACACACACACACACACGCCCCCACAAAAAGCACCCACTGTTGCAAACGCACACACATGTGCAGCTCTAGAGATGACAACAGGTACTGCCTGTGGTACCTATTGTGCATCAGGGGTTTGATGCACAGATGTGACTCACAGCATGAAACCAAACAGATTGCACACACATGGCTCCTGTTGTACCTCAGAATGCTGTGATTTATTTCTCCCTCAGTGTGTCCTCTTTTATCATGCAGCTGGCCCTCTTTTCCAACACATTTAAACGTGAAACATTTACTTAACTCTCACTTTCCACTTTCCCTTTTTTCCTTCCCTTACCACTAGAAGCTGCCCTTGTAACCACGTACTTCCAAAGTTTTGATAAAGTAGTTCTTATTCAAGGTGCACTGAGGTTATTAAAGGAGATGCTTTCTGCTGCTCCACCGGCAGGGAATGGCCGGATTACCGTTTTGTGATCTGATTGCATTTGCAAACAGAAGTGTTGATAGGGATCACCTCCGCATGTCCTGCACCGCAGTTTTCCTCTCTGCCATTATCAGAGCTCCATCAGGCTTCGTATTGAGCCACGGGTCTGGAAGTGAAATATGACTCTATCTGCCATTATTACCAGTCAGGCAGCCAGGGAACTGAGCCGCAGCTATGTGTGTTAATCTAATCTGCTCCTCTGCATATATGCAGTGCTTTGCTGAAGTTTTTCAACCCAACTTTTTCATATTTTCTGATGCTAGAAAACTCACCCTTCGATGTATTCTGCTTTATGTGACAGGAAATTTGACGTTTGCAGTCAAATATGGAAAAGTTGAATGCTTTTGCAAGTTACTGTAGGACTAAAACACACAAGCTGGCAGCAGTGCAGGGCTTTGGATCGCACTTAACAATAAATTCCACTGTGGATCAATTGAGTCATTGAGTCTGTTGCGTAACAGCAAGTTAGTCACCAGCATGGCAGGGCCCAGTGGAGAGCTGGAGCTGAGTGGGACATGGCTGAACGATGCGCTGCCCACACCGTAGGAGGACAGCGTGGGCGACCGGGGGTTGGGTGGGGGGGGTTGGCTCTCCAGTGTATTGTAAATAGTTAATGCAGGAGTTTTCGGCTGGCATCTAGAAATCGCTCTGTGGCCGTGCCACATTATTATTAACCTCCTGCTGTGTAATTAATCACAATGAAGAGCAAGAGACAGCTGTTAATGAACGGCAGGCTGAGTGGAGGAAACGGACCGCTGAGCTCGGGGTTAGGGGGACATGCAAATGAGCAGCCCTCTCTGCACTCCCTGTGTGTGAGGCTCACGGCTGATTCACTTATGGGTGCCTGCGGCTGGGGGAGGTGGAGGGGTAGGGGTGCAGCGGCCGCTTGTGCTGCCATAGAGACGGAAAGCGGCTTTCTGTCAGCGCAGAGTGCAGCTCAGGAGCTTCAGCTGACATTCCTCTGCTGCTGACATTAGGCTCTTCTCCACACAGACGAGCAGAATAAGGAACAGGATGTACAGCTCGTATCTGAACCATCTCTGAGAAAGAATATAACAGAGCAAGGATGCCGGTACGTAGATGTGCACTCGGTTACATAATAGTGTAGAAATAATTGTGCATCATTCCAGTTTCCAAGCAGATATGCAGAATTAAAGCTGCTAGCAGGAGCTTTTTCAAAGATCAATCAAACCTGCTTTAGATACAGTTTGTCACTCACCGGGCAACATGTCATGGTTATGTTTTTTGCTTCTTTTTCTATTTTGCTGTACACTGATAGTTAATCAAGGTAAAATTGACCCTCTCAGATATGTCATCGAAGTCACGTGACTCCGATGACATCACATAAGGCAACACATCAGAATCCTTTTGAGAACATCAACTTGTATCTAATCAGCTTCCTCTTTCAAAGATGTTTACTTGTTGTGTCCTTTTTGGCTGCAGAAAAACAGTTTAACTCAGATCTGAGAACATCTTCCAACAGTGAAACAGTTTGAGAGGAGGACAAGGCCAAACCAGAAGAGCCAGATCATATTATCAAAGATCTTCAGGGATCATTTTGAACCAAGTTGTGATCAGAACAAAATGCTATGGGGAGATTCCTTTCATTAACCCTTCATAGCAGAAATGCTGCGTCACTTCCGGTGATGTCACTGACCCTAATCTACAAAAATGTGCTTATTTTCAGTCAATTTTTGTTTTAATAGTATTTTATAAAGTCTTTTAGCGGATTTTTTTCCATTTTTTTATCTTTATTATTTTTTGTTGTTTTTGTATGCCTGTCACCATGGATTAGTGAGGGGAAGAAACACCAGAAATTATTTCTACAGAGTTATAAGAAAGAATAAACTGTGCTTCATTTTTTATGAGGATCTCCAGCTATAGCACTGGTCCAGAGTCAGCCAAGTAATCATAAAAGTTTGATGGTGAACTGCTGCCCCAACACTGAACTTCATTTATATATTCATTTTGTATTTTACAGAATTATCATGTATTTTGTCTCCTTTCCCACTTTAATTTAGAGTTTTTAGTAGCACATCAGAGGCCTGAGAGCGATGCCACACTGTTGACTTCCATATCAAAAATACATCCACCCAAAGCTGTCTAGGAAATGTTAAAATTACATTTTGAAGCACATAAAGGTCCGGTCCATTTATGCCTTTAGAGGTATCCATGCCAAAAGCTGAACATGTATTAAAAATAATAATAATAATAATTTTTAAAAAAGCAGGTAAATGAACGCAGCTTGTATAAGGTTGTATTTTATCCACACTTACCCCATTGTTGTGGCTGAAATGAAAGGCGACACCTGACCACTGATCGCTTCTCGCTGGAATAAAAAGCGAATGTGCTGGATGGGCTGCTGCGTATGAAGGTTTTTTTTTTTCCCCCCCTCCACTCTCTCTCTCTACACGACAGTCTGCAACGAATCACCGTCGGTGCGTCTACAGGAATGCGTTGACAGCTGCTCCATTCCTCCCTTCTTGTGTCACCGCATGAATTCACGCATACATGTCGTGGTGCACATGGCCCGCTGGTCAGATGTTCTCCTCCTCTGGTCGCCTGGTGATGGAGCAGCAGCAGAACAAGCGGCAGCGCGGGGCTGGATCCAGCGCAGATGCTGCTGCTGCTGCTGATGATGATGATGGAGAAGATCCCACGGACGCCCCGCCGTTGCTGTGTAAATTATAGATCCTCGCTGGAAAGGTGGAGAAGCCCTGCTGCTGCTCAAACTGGGAAAAGACAATCCTCATTTAGCAAGAAGACAGCGCGCAGCATCACTGTCCACGTCTGCCCCCACTCCCACTCCCTCTCTCTCCCTCGCAGCCTATTACCACAGGCTCGCAGGCTACACCCCCACTCCTGCGCGTCCACGCCGCAGCTACCTCACGCACGAGATATTAGCGTTTCCTTTTAAAGTTGCCTCCTGTGTTTCTGCAACATCAGTTCGTGCTTTCCCCACCTTCCACTGGAACGCGAGTGAAAAGTCCCACAGAAGCCTGTGTTAAATTCTCCTGCAGTGTGTTATTGATCCAAGCCCAACAATCCACAGAGCCCTAATTGCACCCCGCACCGCACCCTCCTCCCCCCCCCAAAAAAAGCCCCACATTTGGGTGATGCATCCGCTTCCCTCCCACTGTCGACGTCACCTACACCGTCCTCCGCAGTGACGTTTCTCCGTGCTCAAGGGACTGATGCCATTCGATGCTTTTTGTTGTTTAAAATAAGTTTGTCGAGGTGAAATGGGCTCACTGGGCTCACTGGGCTCACTGGGGCTGTCAGAGAGAATGAAAATACTGAACAACACGACCCAGAAGGCAGCAGTTGTGGTCTGAAAGAGTAAGATCACTCCAGGCTTGTGTTTTGCTCATTTTTATTTTCCAGCGCAGAGAGATGATCAACCCTACCGTGGGCCCCAAGTGGAATTAAATCCTCGGGACTGACTCCCACTTAAGCCACCGGACGCAATACCTAAAGCTGGTTCATGGTGTGGCTGATGTGGAAAACTTTTAGGACCAGTTTCAATATTTAACTAAAGTTTACTGCATTGTCAGATAACCAGGACCCATTGGAGTGTGTGCATGATTGGATTGAAATGACTATATATTTTTTTATTTTGCAAAGTGCCTTGAGATGATGTGTTGTGAAATGACATTTTATAATAAAACTCAAAACTATTTGAAGAGATTTTAAATCAATGTGTTTGATTTCAAATAACAGCTCAAAATAAAACAAAAACAACAAACTTTTTGGCATTAGAACAAAGATTGAGGTAACAAAATTGTATTGCAATAATATACATGTTATTTTACAATAGTTTTACATTTTTAAAAATGCATTTTTTTAACTTTTTAAACTTTTACCCTATCATTGAAAAAAAAACAGTTTCCTGCAATTTCCTAAAAAAATTTGCTTTCTCTTATTGTGATGAGCGTAATGTTGTTTGTCACATTTTGAGCTAAATTTTTCATTGCTACCTTAGTAAGTAAATATAAATTTTGTTATTTTTGTTAAATAGTAATAATAGTGGGGAAATGTAAACGCAAATGGTACTTTATCCTTCAGATCTCACCACTGTACTAACTGATGCCAGTCTTTATGGGTTTTAAACCAGCTAAAAGCATTTCTTTGTTTGTTTGTAAAACTCAGGACACTTTCTCAGCATATACTGAACAGACTCAGGAAGAAGTAGCCATGTTAGTTGCAAATCAATATTTATTAATATTTACTTTCAGATACAGTTTGTGACTGACTGAAGCAATCCCGTCATTATAAAAAAAGACAAAAAGCAAAGCAAAACATGTACCTTTATACCATTGCAATGCCTAATTTATCTGTTAAATGATCAAACATAAAACATCCTTTTTCTTCTGGGTCACCAATAATCTCGTGGTTTAATACACATATTTTAGAAATTTAATGTACTTTCTGTGGTCTATATAAAACTCCTATTTATTGAGCTGGTAAAGAAAAACAATTATTAGTTATGTCCGTGACACGCGATGAGCTTTTCAGTGGAAGAACTTTCTGAAGTGTGGGAGGGAGGAGATTTAAAACTGGATGTTCTGTTCATTGCAATGGAGGAGAGATAAGCTGATAGCAGCCATGGTGATTTTACTGAACTTATCTGATTTACGGCCCACATGCAAATCAAACTGATTTGTATATTTTCAGAATACCTCTCTAGCACTGCAAGCAATATGTCAAAGGGTGTGTATAGACAGTCCTGTAAGGACGTGTGTAAAAAGGATTCTGCTTAGGCATATTAGCGGCAGTAAACCGGAGCACACAGGCTGCAGGTTAATTTGACCATTTCCACTAACTTTCTGTCCCAACTTGGAAAGGGTCAACAACAATAACCAATCAGAGTACAGATTATGTAGTACTTATGTACTTTTTGTTTCTAATGTTTCAGCCTATCTTGGTCCTATGAGTAAATGTTGGATGGATATTAATAAGGAAATTCCACTGGATGTCTGCAGTAAAATCAAAACTTTTGGCATATAAAATAATTGTAAGGAGCTCTGAGGCAAACCAGGCACATAATAATCACTCCATGTTTGTTAAATGTCTGCCATAAGGAAAATAAAAGATTTCCATATTTTGGTGCTGCTTTAAATTGAATTTGTCCAACTCCAAGCCTTTTTGTTTATTTCTTTAAAAATTAGTTATTGCATTTACCATGTATTATATTCTTTAAAACATTTTAATAGAACAGAAATATTGTTAAAAAATTTGTTTAAATTACATCAAGACCAAATTTACTGGTAATAATAATACATAATATTGTACAGTTATTAAAAATATCAGTGATTCTCAAGTCATTGCAAAACAAATGAATAAATAAAAAGATAAAATAAAAAGAAAATAACAAAATATTAAGCTGCTCAACACCTCTGGAAAATAATGTTAAAAGCCACCTATTTATAGAAGCAGAAGTTAAAATAAATAAAAACAGACCAATTAAGAAACATAGCTGGTCAATGGCTGATGCCTCATGATCTGATTAGAAGAATATTTCTGGCTCTTGAGCGGATTTTATTGGAGCTGCATCTCTAATCTCAATCCCAGTTTACCTCTTTCAGTTTAGTTTTCAAATACATTTTTCTATAAAAAAAATAAACACACGTCTCCTTTAAATCCATTTCAGTTACGTCATGAGATGAACGCGGAAGTTCTTCAGCTGGGATACTTAGGTCTGTTTACATGTGATCTGAATTTCGGTAAGTGTTACAGGAAGTATGAATGTGGAAAACAAAATGATTTTAAACATTTAGTGACAGGTTAGCTTTGATGCACTCCTCGCCTAAATCTCATTCAGTTTTTTTTTTTGTTTTTTTTTGCTAAATGATGGTTAACATTAGCCAGTTAGCTTCATAAACAGGCACGGCGAGTTTCGGTTTCCTAGGTATCATATCGTCCTGCTTTCTGTGAGTTTGCTATAGTTAGACATGTTCGGGCTTTTCCTCAGCCTCAGTTGATTCCGTTGGATGTATTTCTTTTTTTTTTTATCTCTAAAACTTCAGCAAAGTTGATGTTAGAGCTTGGTGGAGTTCGTCGGCATGTTTCACCGCAACAAGATTTTTGCGCGGCGGGGAGCCACGGATAATACGCCGTATCCTCTGCCACGAGCCCCCTGGTATTCTGACTACCAACACTACCAACCTGAAGCTGCTAACAGGTGAGCCCAACGTAGGAAAACGCTGAACAGGTTCACAGTACAATTGTTTTCCCAATGTTGTCCAAGTTATCCAATCAAGCTCCCATTTCCTTCAGTCCCTGTGTTTCTCTGTAGGTTACAGATGGCAAACAGATAGCTTCCCATATTTGGGTTTACCCATCATTTGCGCACAATCTTCAAACAGGGGTCTTTCCTAGAACACGCATCCATATGCTGGATGTGACTCACTGTCTGTGTGTTTCTCTTGTTTTGCACCAGAGAGCCAAAAACAACCAACAAGACAAAAAAAGTGACACTTTCACTAATCCCTCACATATACAGTTGAAAAAAATGGTTACTTGCTTGATATTTTATGCTCTGAATAATAATTTATCCATTCTCTTTTTTCCAGCTTTAATTTTCTCAACATAGAGCGGTTGCCTCCTTATGCGTGGCAGCCTTCACCGCCCACCTTTGCAGCCTTCCCTCCGCCCCCAGCCGGTGTAATCCGTGGGCGCAAGTAAGTATCCTTTGTTTGGAACTGAGTGACCTCTGCCCATGCTGACCTTTGCTTCTTGCAGGAGGCACCACAACGAGTACAATGCTCATGCTGTCAAACGCCAACGCCTCAACCCGTCGCCGGCCTCCTCTCCAAGATGGATTCCTCATAATAACCTGGCAGTGGGAGAGCCCCCAATGTTCGCCCCAGTGGGGTTTGAACACTTCCATTCCAGTCCGCCGATCACAGAGGTGCTCTCCGAACCACAAAACCTAACGAGCCTTCAGGTCTTCGTCAAGGACAAGGTAGACCTGATCTTTGTAAAGTCTGGAGATGTTTCCATTAAGAAATGATTAGTCTCGGTTAGTGTTGAATGTGTTTGTGCGTCCAGCTGAGTGGTCAGATGGTGGAGCTGTTTGAGGCCTGCCAGCAGCAAACTTCGGATCTGGACAGGAAGGAGGCGTGTCGAGCTCGGCTACAAGGAGACATCCAGAAACAATTTCCAGGTTTGGTTCAAATGGATTTAATTGTCCTCGTACTTTGTCGTTGTCTTTTTTTTAAAATTTTCATTAAGTGTGTTTTTGTCAGAGTCGCGGCTGTACCTGACCGGATCTTCTATGAGTGGACTGGGTTGCCGGAGCAGCGATGCCGACCTCTGTCTTGTGATTAAGGGAAATGTACGTTTGCATCAACCTTACGTTGTTTGTTTTGATCCAAATGACAAATAATTTCCTGCTTCAGAGACGCTGCCGTCCAATGGATGTCCTTCGTCAACTGCATAAGGATTTCAGATCACTCTGTAAGGCAATATAATTTTACATTTTGTTCTAAAACCATCTTGTCTTTCTTCTGTAATCTTTTAATTTTACTTTATCTACTGTATTTCTTCAGTGCCTGAAGAAAAAATTCTTCAAAATATTCACCCCCCTTGAACTTTTTCAAATTTTGTAAGGTTACATGCTCAAGACCTTATGTGATATTAACCATAATGTATTGAATGGATCTGCTGTGGAATGCAAAATGTTTTACAAATAAAATATGAAATGTCTCCACTTTTATATTCACTATCCTTCTTCTGTGATGCTTTGAACTGATGAATACTTTCATCAGTTCAAACTGATAGATATTTTAAATGTTATTTTTGTCTTTGAACCACTAGGAGGAGCTGTTTACCTACTTTAAAGTTCTTTGAGGTTCTCACAAAATCAGCATCTGTAAGTCTCATAATCTCTGTTTTGACGTGCAGCATATTTGGCGAGGATTCAGCTGATTAAAGCTAAAGTTCCCATCCTCAAGTTCAAAGAGAGAAGCAGGTAGGAGCCGTAAGTTACTTGCTTGTGTTTGTATCACAGTTCGATCCTGAATGAGTTTATGTCCATCCTAATCCTCCCCACGTTAGTTTTCTGGAGTTCGACCTGAATGTCAACAACACGGTGGGCATCAGAAACACATTTCTGCTGAGAACCTACGCTTACGGTGGGTGAAGTGGTCAGCAGTGCCTTTTACCTGCAGCCAGCATTGTGACTGGGAAAGAGTCGCTTGGCTAACTGTGTTTTTGTTGACTCCTGCAGCCGACATCAGGGTTAGGCCCCTGGTCCTGGTCGTGAAGAAGTGGGCGGGGCATCACCAGATCAACGACGCCAGCAAAGGAACGCTGAGCAGCTACACGCTGGTGTTGATGGTGCTTCACTATCTCCAGAGTCAGTGAAACCGCACATGCAGAAAAAGCCGACGTTTACTTTGTCTGTTCAGACATAAGGCCTGTCTTAACTTCTACAACTTCCTGTTTTCTTACCAGCTCTTGAACAACCTGTCCTCCCATCTTTTCAAAACACTCATCCTGTAAGTGTGAACTGCCTTTTTATCAGATTTTGAGTCTAGTAAACTCAAATTAAGTCATACTAATGTATTTACATCAGTGGGTTATGTCTAGGTTTTAACTGTGACCCTCTTGTCCTGCGCCCTGATTTTTAGGAGTGTTTTGATCTGCTCATGGATATAGACGAGGTTCCAGACGGACCCAAACACGTCCGGCTCTTCACCTCAACAAACCAGTTGTCTCTGGGCGAGCTGCTGCTGGGCTTCCTCAGATACTACGCCACGCGGTTCAGGTATCGGAGCTGAAGTGAGGCTCATGGACCCGTGCTCATTTTCTCGCTCCCGTTCCTCATCTCGTTCTTCATCTCTCCCTGCCTACTTTTTCCTCCCCTCTCGACTCTTCCGTCTGTCCTCACCTTCCTGCATCCTCCAACTCTCTGGTTTTATGTTTCTGGCTGAGGGGCAGCAGCAGGTGGGACCTTTGGCCTTATCCAGCACTAACATGACATACATGATCCGTGTATTTGCAGAATGTGCCAAGCCAGGTTTGAAAAGTTGAACTAAAAACCTGCTGCATGACCACACATTGATTGATATTTGTACAGGATCAGAACAAGCCATATAATAATTTACTATAACCTCCTTTAAAGATGTACAAAAAAAGCAACTTTAGAATAAAAGTTCATACTTTTAAGAAAGTCCTCCTTAAATTTGAGAGCATTCATTGCTTTCCGTAAAGACCCAGTGTTAAAAAAAAATTTTTTTTGACATCAGTAGCATTGATGTTAGTATTTCCCACACCCTCTGTTACCAGCAGGATGGTACTTGATCTTTTCCTTTAGCTTTTGCCATTATTCTCTCTAGATCAACCAGTCCTGCATCATCTCTTATGTTTTCTTTTCCTCAGCTTTCTACAGGATTTAGGTCTGAGCTCTACGGACTAGGATTCTCTTTAGAGAATGTTCATTTTGTATCTAAGGAACTACTTCTGTGCTGATTTGGTCTTTTGTTTTGATCAGTTTTATTCTCATTTGACCAAAGCACAAAGTTCAAGTTAAAGTGCCAGTTAAGTTTTGCAGGCTTGCAATCAAGTGTTTGGCATGTGAACAACGCCTCTTTGCTACACTTTTCTAACAGTGGGCAATGGGAATTTTTATTTATTTTTTAACAATTTTTTCCACATACTTGAGTCCTAACCTGACCTTGTTTGTCACAGTTTAGGTTATTTTAAGCTTTTAAATTAATTGACTATATATTTTCCATACCCATTTCCTGACTTATAGACGTCAACACACATTTTCCTTACTTGAACGGCACATTCCCTTTTCCTTCCAACCTTTAAGCGTGGTTTAAAGAAAAAGACCTCTTTGTCCTTTCATATTCACACATAAAGTTATGGAGTCCCTAGAAACTCTGATCAGCTCATCGTTTAGGCTAAATTTAACAAAATGGTTCAATAACATTTATTTTGTGAAAAAAAAAAAAAGACATTTCTTCCTTAATGGCAATTATTTTCCCTAATAAACAAATTTACTCAATTTAAAGGCTGGATTTTCAAAGCTTTTCAGTGTGAGATCATTCTGCTGAAATAGAAGATGAAGTAAGGCGCATGGCACCTTTTAAATTTTTTTGCAAGTGGAAGAAGCTCATGTGAACCTGGAGAGTTTGACCATCCGCAGACCTTGCAGTCTGCTAACCGATGCTGAACGATGTGACGACTGCGGCCATGGTGCCAGATCGGCTCTAACAGCAGCTGTGTTGTGATTTGATGTGTTGCAGTTGGGACAAGCAGGTGATCTCTGTGCGCCAGGCCACAACTTTGCCCAAGACCAATTCTAAAGAGTGGAGAAACAAATTCATATGTGTGGAAGGTAAACATTTATATGGCCGTGCCGTGCTGCGGGGCTCACGACTAAAGATGAATTTCAAACCCGACATTTTATTTCTCAAGCTTTGCAGGCTAAAAATGCAACTAAAGTTCAAATCCAAAAATCTCTAGATCTTGTTATCCAGACAGAACTGAACTCCAGAAATGTTCTTTGTCAATTTTCTGTTTGTTTAATTATTTAAAAGTTAAAAATTTCAATTAATTAGAATAACATCAAAAAGTAAATTTCATTGCAGTACTTTGTTTCAAAAAGTAAAATTCTATTGTTTTATCCACATTTATCTTACACAGAATCTCCTGTTAACTTTGGTGGTTTCATCTTTATAGGTAAAGAAAACCCAACATTTGGTTTCTCAGAAAATTACTGGATACCATTTGAGCAAATAAAGGCTTTTCGGATACAGAAATCTTAAATTATGGCCTAAACAATCACGAGGATGTTGTGAAGAAGAGCGAGTCGCAACTTGTCATTGCATAAAATGGCCGTTTATAATGTAGTATCTAAGCAAATTAATAGAAAGTTAGGTGGAGGAAAAACATTTGTTATGCCTTAGCTGAAACCTGAAATTAGTTTGACTGTAATAAAGGAACCTTTAGATGATGATTTATTGCAATAAACCTTTAGTTTAATAAATAGTAAAATAAAGGAAAGACAGATTTATTGACATTTATGCATGTTACTTGCGTCTCTGAACATTATCAGATTTTTTAAATTAAAGTTCATTAAACTGCAGAATGACATTTTATTGTGGTTTATTTTAGTTACCATGCATTTATGAATAGAATAAAAAAAAAATCTAATTATTTAGGTCAGTCAGAACTGACTCAACATAAACAAAGTGACCCAGATTAGAAACATTGCAAATAACCCAACATGAAGCATCACCATGAAATCTGTTTTTTTTATAAATAGTAAATCTTTCTGTTTCAGAGCCTTTCGAGGGGAGTAATGTTGCCAGAGCCGTCCATGAGAAGACTAAGTTTGACACCATTAAAAAGTGCTTTTCTGAGGTAGATAACATTCATCAGGACTCCTTAAATTGTTCTCTGTTCTTAACCACATTCCTGATCTTCTCTCCTCTCTCTCCCTGCCTACGCAGTCGTACCAGATACTGAACGAGAGGAAGGACCTGGTCTCCATCCTGGCGTTGAGAGCCATCATCAATGAGGAGTTAGCGACAAGATGAGCTGACTGGCCTTTCGATGGAAAACGTCGGAGTTGTACAGAGGAAAGTTTCAGCGGCTCAGCAGCACAGACTCAGAGGAGAGGAGGACTTAATGTTCTTAACGGTTGAATGTTTTTGCCGCCACATTTGTGCAATTTCTGATGCTACTGCTATCATAGCAAAAAGAAAATAAACATTGAGTGAAGGTAAACCAGAACACATGAAGGTCACCTCCAGTGGCTGAAAATGGAGAGTCGGAGCAAGATAATTTTTTTTTTTTTATATACAGCTGCTACTTTTTTGCTTTCCTGGATGGAAGTGATATTTTCTCTCATGTAAGGGCTTTAGTGGAACTGACAGCATTTAGGTTTAACATTGTCTTCTCTTCTGAGTTTATCCTCTTTTTGCAGCTGTTCTCAACATCATCCTTCTGAAGACAATTATTTGAATCTGCATTATGCCGACGATTTCTATAACTTAGTGATGTCGAAGCCTTTTTTCTATTTTTATAAGTCAACGTTGACATGTTTTTTTTCTCTCCTGCTGCATTAAGTTAATGATGCCCTGCGTTTTCTCCTGAGCTCTTCTGTGATGTTTGAGTTAAAACGACCACAAACAGCTCATCATTGAAACTGTTCTCCTGGATTTTACAGTTCTTGAGATCGTCCCTCCTCATGTGTGACTTCTCTTCCAGCTGTCGTTAAGGGTTTGAGTCTCAGATACTTTCTAGTTTTATTTGGGCAAACACACCAGTTTACATTTTAAAGAATTTGAATATATATATTTTTTGCTGTTTGCTTTTGTTCTTACTGTTGATTTCCATTTTTCTGGAAATCAAACGCAAAAGCACATTTGTGCTTTGTAGAGTTTTATTGTTTATTTAAAAAAAAAAAAAAATCTCCCAGGACATATAAGTGGTTTTTTTTTGTATAAACTAAAGCTATGCTAGTAGAAGTGCCAAAAACAATTTGATACATTTGTGTATTTCACCAACTACATGGATGATGATGCAAAGTTGCTCAGTCTGGTTTCCACAAAATGGGATGACTGTATAAAGTCAAAATAAATATATATCATTACAGTGATAAGATGAAGTGTTTTTATTATCTTCTCAACTGCTGCTCCAGACTGCATGGGGACATCTTAACAAAACCAGGCTACTAAACACACAATATGTAGATATTTATAGATATAATTTGATAATGATGCACCTTTAACAGGTAAAGTGTCATGAAAATGTATTTTTTGGCAACACTTAAACATTTTAGATCTTTAAATACATTTTAATATCTGACAAAGATAACAGTAGATGCGCAAAATAGTTTTAAATGAGTATTTTGTTTAAGGTTACAAGTCTCCCCAATCTAGCAGTTGTGTTAGCTCTCAAAATGTCTTATAGAATAGAATATAAATACCCTTTATTGTCCACAGAGGGGAACTTGACAGGTGATCAAAACATGTAAATATCCTAACGGTCACAAGCTGATGTCCATATTTCTCCTTCAGGTTTTTCTTTTAAGGGACCAACTTCATCATTCCATTTGCTACAAGTCAGTCATGTTTGAATATTTTAATAAAATGTAAGAGGAACCTTTATGTTCTCTTTGATCACCATTGGGTTTGGCTGTAGAACAGAATACATCATCAACACTGCTCTTAATTTAGGCCAGAGGTGCTTTAGATATTGTTTTAAGTTCTTTTGTAATATCCTGGAAAAGTTGTAGACGCTCTCTTGATAACCCAGCAACTCTCAACTGGATACTATAAGTATCAACT